>NC_142439.1:13398939-13701969 GCF_059453495.1 Arachis ipaensis | reverse complement strand
GAAAAAATAAAAAACTGAACAAACTAAAAAAAATCACGTTTTGCTGTTTTTCTTGCGGTTCGGTTCAGTTTTTCGTTCACACTGAAAATTCTAACCGAACTAGTCACCTAAAAAATCCTAAAAAGCCAACCCCCAAAGTCCCAAATACCAGATAACCTAAACCTAGCAGCGCCACTCTAGTCTCTCACAGTCTCTCTCTAATGAAGGAACATTAAGCCTCAAGCCCCAGCCGCCAAGCCCCTTCCTCGTAGCACTGTCTTCCTTCACCGTCCACAGCACCATCGCCGACTTGCCGGACAGCACCTCGGCGCGGTTCTCTCTCCCTCTCTTCCTCCTTTCACAGTTCACAGTCGCCGTTTTCCTCCCTCACAGTCGCAGCTTCTCTCTTTCCCTCCCTCGCAGTCACAGCCTCTCCCTTTCCTTCCATCGCGGGTGAAGCCGCCGTCATCTGTCGCTCGTCGCCCATCAGTCATGCTGCGAACACCCTTAGGACTGGGGCTCCGTTGGGGGATTTAAGGGTTTTTTTAGGGGAGGGAACGGGGCCGTTTTTAAGGGGTTGACCGAACAGAAAACCCTTAAATAAATCGGTCGGTTTTGGAGGTTCACCGGTTTACTATCGGTTCGATCAATTTTTTAACCGATTTTTTGTCACGCGATTTTAAAGTCAACTGAATCGTCCTGATGACTGAATCTCAATTAATCCAGTTAAATCAGTCGGTCCATTTCGGTTTTTAGAACTTTGAGTCTTTCTACAACAATTCAAAAATCCTTAATCGATTCTCAAGGACTTAACTAATTAGTCTAAGCAGTCTTTGTAATTGTTAGATGGTAATCTATTGATACATTAAGTATAGTTGCTATGAGAATACTACCATTTCTCACACATCAACAAGTTATCATTTGACAATTTATTATAGAGACTACTTAGACTAATTATTTAAATGGTTAAAAATTAATTAAAAATTTTTAAATTATGGAGAGGTACTTTGTCCTTTAAATTAATCAAATAATTAAGAACTAAAAAAGGTATTAATTCTTAAAAGCTAATATATTTAAGGGTTTAGCTAACATGTGTCCTAAGAGCAAATGATAAACTTGTTATTAGTGAAAAGTTTTTATTGAAAATATAAAAAATTCAAGTTTTCAATGCATTTATTTTGCCTTCATCAAATGAAAACATTTAAAACTTTATACTAATGGTAAGCTAGACACATGTTAAATAAACTCTATATTAATTTTTCTTTTTAGGAAATTAGAAAAAAATAAAAAAACAAAAAATAGTGAGTATAAAATAAGGGACCGTTGCACTTTGCACTTCTAATTATTTGTTTTTGTAGGGGAAACACAAGGAGGGCTAGGTTTAGGGAACACGACAAAGATCCAAAAGTTTGAAACCGAGAAGAGTATCGAAGACTTGAGAATGAGTCTTTCTTAATCTTCGTGGACAACCTTCCCGAAGACATATCGAGGAGAGAGTTGTTTTAGCTGTTCAACTGGACGGGACGCATAAACGACATATATTTATCACGAAAACAAAAAAGTGATCATATATATATATATATATATATCTTTGCGTTCATACGATACACCACGAAAGGAGGAGCATTGAAGGCTATAAGGGAGATGAATCGAACGAGGTTGAGAGGTAAGATTATTTTTGTAGGGGAAGCAAAGTACAAGAGAATGCCAGACAAGAATGATACTAGCAGAATTCAGAGAAGAGAAGATGATCAAATCTCTGCTCATCACCGGCCATAATGCGAAGTGGTTCAGATGGAGGATCAGAAGAAAACATCAGAACCAAGAAAGGAGACAAAAGTAATAGATCCACATGGAAATGGGTGGACAAAAAAGGTGGAAGTTACTGTGGCCAAGGAAAACTTGGAGTGGCTACAAAGAAGCCTTGTGGGAGGAACAACAACGGCCATAAACTTTAACTCGCTGAAAGATCAGGTTGCGAAGAACTTTCCTCAAGTCACCGAAGTACGAGAAATGGGTGCCTACAAAGCCTTATTGACCTTTGATAGTGTATTGAGCGCAGAAGAGACATACACCTTTAACATGAACAGTCTATTACAAGTTTTTCATAGTGTTTGGCGGTGGGAGGAGTCCGAACGAAGTGAAACTAGAAGAACATGGCTAGAATGTTTTGGAGTTCCGCTGCATGCCTGGACTGACGAAACTTTTAAAACCATAGGAGGCCAGTGGGGCGAAGTAGTTGGATGCGACTCGTTGAGGAATCGTGCAATTCCTTCAGTGTTGGAAGAGTACAAATTGATACCTGTGTAATGGGTGCGATCAACGAATGGATACACATAACAATAGGCATCAGCGGATTTGATGTGTTGGTAAAGGAGGTGGGACGCGAGACATATGGTGCAAGTTGTAAGTTGGACAATGGTACAGTCAGGGACATAAGTCGTGAGGAACAAATGAAAAATGCTGGAGGTAACTATACAGCTGTGGATGACACATCAGTGAGGCTCAAAAAACCACCGGTATGCGTAGACCAGGCGACTGAACCGATGATGGCTGTGGTGCGGGAGGGTGAAGAAGCTGAGGATAGAATAGTAAATTTAGCAGATATTTTAAATGAGTGGAAATTCAAAAATTCAAAAGAGGCTCAACTTAAATTGGTAACATATAATACGAGTAATGAAGCTCTTAAAGGGTATGCTGATTTTGTGGAGGGTGCTTTTATGAGTAATAAAGAAGATTCAGACAAAACCTTATCCTGGGATTTTGGCAATCTGAATGGTGGACTACAACAAATGAAGGCCATAAGGGGGACAATAAAACACAATAACAGCTACAAAAATAAGCCCAAAAACAAGATATTCAATAACATGGGCTGTGCAAGTATGCTGGGCCCAAATCCTATAGCTACTCCCAATGGATTTGACGCTACCATATGCAACTCGGATGGGCCAGCTCAGGGCATGACGGATCCGGGTCAGGTGCAACGGGTTCTTGCTAGGGGTAGCCATCACAGGCAGAGCGGATCAGCCGAGGGAAGCAGAACCGAGTCTGGTGGTGCTAGCTGGTCCCAGATCGGACGGCCACGAGGAGTTGGAGAGCGCGGATGTTCCACCAATCGAAGACGCGCGACTGAGAATTATCATCGTCCGGCGAACGGCGGGGCAGTGATTGATAAGGCGTGGAAAGCTAGAGAAGGCGATGGAGAGGATATCGGGCTTGAGCAACGCCAGACAATATCGATGGCGCTGGAGGATGGAAGAACTGAAACGATTCCAGGCGATGAAGGAGCGGAGGTAGGGGTGTGCATGGCCCGGTCCCGAGCACTTTAGGGGCTAATTTGGTGCGATTTCATTGGGTCTAGGGTCGGGTATGGGTCTCAAAAATAGACCCAGTCATTATTTCGGGTCGGGTCCGGGCCATGGCTCGGGTCACCCGAAGTCGGCCCGGTGGCCCGATCATCATACACAATTAATATTTTGTGTTATTAGTGATGGATAATGGCTATTCTTATGTGGAATTTAAGTATTGTAAATCTTAATATTTTGTGTTATTAGTTATTATAAGACTATAAGTTAACGTTTTCTGTTTAAAATGCATAAGATTTTAGACTAATGCATAATATTGTGTTATTTGTATTGATTTAAATATTTGGTGTTATTATATAATATTAGTATTAATTATGCTTATACTTTAATTTTAGAAAAGAGTTGGTTCTTGTTATATTTTTCTAAGTGAATTTTACCATGTCAAATAATAGTTGGAGCCTTGGAAATTTGGATATTTTCATATGCACTTATAAGAAGGTATAAAGGTAATGTAATGTTAACGGCCCGGTTTTCACCCGGTATAATCGTGGCCCGAAAATGTATAGGTTTCATCGGGTCTAGGGCCGGATTCGGGTCTAATAAATAGACCCGGTATATATTTCGGGTCGGGTCTGGGTCACTTCAAACCCGGTTTCACCCGACCCATGCACACCCCTAAGCGGAGGTTCGGGCGGTTGACGGCAATGGGGATGAAGGTGCTGGCCGAGGTAAAAAAGGGGGTATGGAAGAGGATAGTGATGACGGGAATTTTGGGGATATTGATGACGAAAATGGCACAAATGAGGATAACAAAAATGGAAGAGTAACTGTAAATGGAAGCTGGGCAAATAACGCAGGAGCTGTGTTTGATGATGTGAATGGACGATGCAGGTCGAACGAAGGGCAGAAATTATTGATATAGGGCGGGGAGGGCGTTGAAGATGACCAAAGGGGTGAGGACGGAGCTGAAAATGATGCGGATATTGGTGACTATCAGAGTTCAACACTGAAGGAGCAGATATTGGAAAACAGGAAAACATGGGAAGTAGCAGTGGAATCTGGTGCTATGCTACACAACGAAGAGGATGATATTATGGCGATCCTCCAAACTCAAAATGAAGAAATTGCTCAAAGAAAAAGAATGGCGAAACAAAAGGCAAAGGCAAGGCGTTGCAGACCCAAGCATAAAAATAAGGTGTGTAATAATCTTTTAAGATGATCTTTAGTTCATGGAATGTTCGGGGGTTGAGGGGAGATGGTAAGGTGAGGATGATAAAGGATTTTAAGAAAAAAATTAGGCTGAATATGTTAGGTCTGATTGAAACCAAAAGACCTGTAATGACGAAGTTTGATGTCGCTAGTTTGTGGGGGGCATGATGGTGCTGGGTGGGAGTATGTAGAGGCTGATGGTGCATCGGGTGGGTTGCTGTTAATGTGGGATGAAAACATTTTTAAAATAAATAATTGTTATAAAAGGGAGAGATGGTTGTGTGTAGAAGGGATCATATTAAAGAATAATTTCAACTGTGCCTTGTTCTTGGTTTATGGTGCTCATACTAGAGAGGAGAAACGTGTTGTATGGGAAGAGTTGAGTTATACTGCTGGTTTGTGCCAAGTCCCTTGATGCTTCATAGGAGACTTTAATGAGATTATAAACGTCGAGGGAAGAAAAGGTTCTACTAGTTTAACAGCGTCTGCTGAGGAGTTCAAGGATTGGGTACAAGATATGCACCTGTTGGACTTACCGCTCAACGACCGTAAGTTTACGTGGTTCAGAGGCCAGTCCTGCAGTTGGATTGATAGAGTTTTAGTGAGCCTGGAATGGGTTGAGGAGTTCCCAGAGATTCGCTTAAGAGGAGGACCAAGGGGCTTGTCAGATCATTGCCCAATGATAGTGGAAGACTCAAGGTTTAGAGATGGACCTAGACCATTCAGAAGCTTAGACTCATGGTTTACACACGAAGGTTTTCTCAAAATGGTAAAAGAAGAATGGAGGGAACTAGGGGAGGTGCAGTTCATAGACAAATTAAAGGCCTTGACAATTCCGTTGGGAAGATGGCATAGAGACAATTTTGGGAACATGGATAATAAGATCATGAAATTTGAGGAAGAGATTAAGAAGGTAGACGACATGGTAAGCAATGGGATATATGATGGAACAGTGGAGGTAAGAAGAAAGGCGCTGGTGACTTGTTGTGAGAAGTGGTATGTGAGAAAAGAAGTACACTGGAAACAGATGTCGCGATCCCGTCTTGCTAAGGACATGGACAAAAATACCAGGTACTTCCATAACATAGCTTCAACTAGAAGGAGGAACAACAGGGTTGATGCACTGCTAATTGATGGGAGGTTGGTAAGAAATCAATCAAGGATAAAAATTGCTATCACAGAGTTCTACAAGAAGTTATATCATCAGGAAGAGTCTCCTATGGTGGGTTTTAGGGATGGCCTGGTGGGTATGATATCTGAAGAGGATGCTGCAGCTTTAGAGGTATTGCCATCAGCTGAGGAGATTAGAGATGCAGTGTGGGACTGTGAACCGTCCAAGGCACCAGGGAGTGATGGGTACAACTTTAATTTTATTAAGAAGTGCTGGGACGAGATTGGGACTGAGTTCACAGCAGCTGTGATGGGGTTCTTTCAGACTTCTAGGCTACCGGCCGATACTAATATAACTTGGGTTGCTTTGGCACCGAAATTCATTGGGGCAAAGGAAATCAAGGACCTTCGACTAATTAGCATGGTGGGTTGTGTGTATAAGGTGATTTCTAAGGTGTTGATTAGGAGGATGAGAACAGCTATGCCAGCTCTAGTTGGAGAGACTCAGAGTGCGTTTGTCAAGGGCCGGAAAATACACGACGGGGCACTTATTGCATGTGAATTGTACATTGGTTCAAAATGAGGAAAAAGGAAGCTGCAATAATTAAACTGGACTTTCAAAAGGCGTATGATAGAGTCAAGTGGAGTTTTGTAGACATTATCCTGCAGAAGATGGGGTTTGGTCGAAGGTGGAGGAAATGGGTGATGGAGTGTATCGGCACAACCTCTATGTCGGTGTTGATAAATGGTTTACCAACGAAGCCGTTTAGGATGGAAAGAGGTCTGAGACAAGGTGACCCTCTATCTCCATTTTTGTTTGTGCTTGTTGTTGATGTCCTACACAGAATGATTGGAGAGGCAGTTAGAAACGGCCGAATAACCCCCTTAATTGTTGGGAGAGACAATATTGAATTGTCACATCTTCAATTTGCTGATGACACTGTGCTGTTCTGTCCGCTGGAAGAGGAGACCATTAAGAATTACAAGAGGCTTCTACGATGCTTTGAGTTGATGTCGGGCTTAAGTATCAATTTTGACAAGTCTAGCTTGATACCAATCAACTGTGAACAGCAGTGGGTTCGAAGTATGTGCAGCTTGCTAGGATGCAAGGAAGCTGCTCTTCCAGTTAGATATCTTGGCGTCCCTCTAGGAGCAAACCCGAGGTTGGTTAAGACTTGGAAGCCAATTATAGACAAAGTGGAGGAGAAGCTCAGCTTGTGAAAATCTAAGGTGCTGAATAAAGCAGGGAAGCTGGTGCTCATCAAGGCAGTACTAAACAGTCTGCCGGTATATTACTTAAGCTTATATAAGATGCCAAAAGCTGTTGCGGAAAAGCTTATTTCATTATAGAGAAAGTTCTTTTGGAGTAAGAAGGATGGCAGAAATGGCATGGCTTTAGTTAGTTGGGAGGTGGTCCAAGCCCTAAAAAAGATGGGTGGGTTAGGTGTTGGAGATGCGATGGTTCGTAATACAGCACTACTATTTAAGTGGTGGTGGAGGTTCTCCAAGGAGGAGTGCCCATTGTGGAAGAAGGTGGTGTGCTCCTGTAACAATCTCTCTCCTAATGCGCTATTATCATCCCAGAGATTACCTACTAGAGGGGTCCATGGAAGGATATATGCCAGCTACAAATAAAGGAGCAACATATAAGGGACAAGATGATAACTGCCTTGTCTATGGAGATCGGTGATGGAAGAAGAACTCACTTCTGGGAAGATATTTGGTTAAGTGGTGGCGCGCTGAAGGATAGGTTTCCAAGGCTCTTCTCGGTTTCAATCCAAAAAGGATCAGTCATAGGGGTATATGGCTTTTGGGATGGGCTAGAGTGGGTTTGGAATTTCCAATGGAGACGTGAGCTTTTCCAATGGGAGTTGGAACTAGTAAATCAGTTACATGACACTCTAAGACCGGTTAAACTAGCTTTTGACAGAGAGGATAGAGTGGTATAAAAATTTGACAAACAAGAAATTTTTTCTACTAACAGTTTTGTGCAGGTGTTGCAGGTAGAAATGCTCCCAGATAATGTAACCAGTTATAGCTTCACCAAGACTGTTTGGAGAGGGTTAGTCCCTCCAAGAGTTGAGCTGTTTGCATGGTTTGTTTTGATAGGCAGGGTGAATACAAAGGAAATATTAGGTCGTCTCGGAATTATAAATCCGAATGATAATGTCTGTCTTTTGTGCAATAAGGATGTTGAACTTGTTCACCACTTGTTTCTTGGATGCGACTTTACTTGGCAGGTGTGGTGTGCTTGGGTATCTGATTTTGACAGACAATGGTCCTTCCCGGGTACAGTGAAGGAACACTTTCTAAGCTGGACAGGTGTAACTTCCAGGAAGGAGGAGCGTAAGAAGTGGTTCATCAGTTTCTTTGCGGTGATTTGGAACATCTGGTTGGAAAGAAACAAGAAGTTATTTCAGAGCACAGCAAAAGGTGTAGATGAACTAATCAATTTAACTGCCCTCAGCTACAAGGAGTGGGAGAGTCAGGATCCCTTTAGTTGTTGATGGCAATGCCGGAGATGACATTGGGATAAATTCTAGGTGTTTAAAATAAGTGCTGTTATTATCTTTTATGTTACAAACTACTTTGCTCCACTATTGTGTTGAGCTTCTTTGTTTCAAAAAAAAGTTTGTTCAAATAGAAAAAAAATCAGATAAACATCATTTAAGATCTATAGTTAAGTTCGTAAAAAAGGTAAAAATTCTTCACAAAGTACCATAGAATTACAAATAGAGTGTTATGATATCTGCAAAGTTAAAATAGTCCTTGCAATATATGAAAAATATTAATTACCCCTTATATTTTAGTGCTATAATAAGTGCTAGGTAGTGAAAATCATATGTAAATAATTAGTTACTCACCACAGTACTACTCAATACTCATAAGTCGTAAGTAAAAACAATCCAAATCAATGGTAAATAACTAACTAATCGTATTTATGCTCCTAGCTAAACCTATTTTAACACAAGATGGTATCATCTTACCATAAAATTCACGGACAAAAATGAGGACAAGAATAGAGTAGAAACTGCTTCTTCAATTCTTTTAAATATGAATGGGCTTGTCAAAAGTAGCCATTGTAGCTTCTTTCACCGCTTTGCTCATTGTTGGATGTGCATGGCAAACATGTGCTGTGTCCTCACTTGCAGCACCATACTGTAATGCCAGAACAGCTTCATGAATGAGCTCTCCAGCATTTGGTGCTATAATATGCACTCTCAATATCTGGTCTGTCTCCTTTTCGGCCAAAATCTTTACCAACCCTTCAGCATTATCTATTACCTTAGCCCTGCTATTGGCCAGCAAAGGAAACTTCCTGATGCAGTATTCAACACCAATTTCCTTCATCTGCTCCTCCATCTTCCCAACAAATGCAACCTCAGGGTGTGTATACGCAACCCCTGGGACTTTACAGTGAACTGGTGATAAGATCAACCTAGCAAATCAAGCGCATTTTGAGCAAGGAATAACTCAATGTTAAACGCTATTGGAACTGTATAGCCAATCACAAAATGGTTCAAACGTGTCCCAAGCTTCATTCAAACAAAAGCGCAATTGAATCCAATATTCCAAAAGAACATCAAATTCTTGCTGCATTCATACATGTTGTTGACAAGGCTGAATCAATTCTCTTTGTTTACACATGTAACAACTGTCAAATTCTATTCACCATGGTTCCTGCCAAAAACTAGCTACCTACAATTGTCTCTATCGAACAAAGTCATAACCCAAAAAAAATACCTCTCATTAAATAGGTGAAAAACACCCTCTAATCTTTTCTCTCTATCCCTACAAAACTGCTGGCTGATTTTCTGTAGCAATCTAAGACAGCCTACAAACACAACCTAATCTTTGCATGGAATGAACAACTGCGGATGGTGAGATGTATATGCACATTTATTTTCCTTCAAGTAAGCTCCTCAATCTGGCCTCTTTAGATAGGGAGCAAGCTCTGAATCTTCGCCTATGCGGTGGGAGAGATTCAACAATCTTTTCCACCGGGGATAAGCATATACCAATCACAGTAAGATTATCTGTTGTATTGAGGCGCAATGCTTCCTTAACTAGTTCTTTGGTACATTGTTGTGGATCATCATGCCTTATCAATTGTCGATGCACGAACCTAACTACTTCCTGGCTTGACATTACATCCCAAATGCCGTCGCACCCAATAATCAAGAACTCGTCCTTCTCTGTCAATGTAACTACTTGAATATCTGGAACAACAATACGAGGCAACACAGTCTCAAATGGATACTTCAACTTCCAATTACCAAGGGAACGGGTGACAGAAAGATCACCATTGAGATACCCATCATAGATGAAACCACCTAACTCTTCCACTCTCCTCTGTTCTGGTAAATAACTCGGTCTGTGATCATGAGACATCTCAACTGCTACTCCTCGCCTACAAAGAACTGCTCGACAATCACCAACATTGGCAACCAATAAATGCCTTCCAAGTATAAGCACAGTCAATGCCGTTGTCCCATAAGTATTATTAACACTCCGTTCACCAGCCAAGGCAAGGTCTGCCCCTAAGAATGGTTTCCTATGAGAATCCTCCAACCATTTTAGGAAAAGTGCATCTGTATCATATGATTGCAGCATATTGGTGTCTTCAAAAAATAATCTAATTGCATTCCTCTTAATGAAAGCAGCTGCGTTAGGCCCCCATGCCCACCAAAAACTACATAAAATGCACTCGGTATAGGGTATTTGAACACAAATCCAAGGTGGGCAGCTAGATCATCTATTTGGATGTGCTCATCATCCATGGATCCCCTTCGTCCAATATCAGCACTAGGGGTGTACATGGGCCGGGCCACACCGGGTTTGGCTTGACCCAGACTCGACTCGAAATATAGACCGGGTCTAATTTTTAGACCCTAACCCGATGAAACCTATGCACCTTCGGGTCGGGTGAAAACCGGGTAAAAACCGGGTGAAAATCGGGTCTTTAGCATGTAAAAATCACCTAATCTCCAACCATTATTTCACAATTCACATAGTAAAATTCACTTAAAAAAATATAACAAGAACCAACCCTTCTCTAAAATTAAAGCATAACCATAATCAATACTAATATTGTCTAATAACACCAAATATTTAAATCAATACAAAATAACACAATATTATGCATTAGTCTAAAGTCTTATGCATTTTAAACATAAAGCATTAACTTATAGTCTTATAATGACTAATAACACAAAATATTAAGGTTTACAATATTTAAATTCCACATAAGAATAGCCATCATCCATCACTAATAACACAAAATATTAATTGTGTATGATGACTGGGCCACCGGGCCGAGTTCGGGTGACCTGAGCTATGACCCGGACCCGACCCGAAATACTAACCGGGTCTATTTTTGAGACCCTTACCCGACTCTAGACCCGATGAAATCACACTAAATTAGCCCCTAACGTGTTCGGGGCCGGGCCGGGTCTTCGGGTCGGGCCGGGCCATGTACACTCCTAATCAGCACAGCTTCCAAAACAAACCGTTAGAGTAAATGTGGTAACAGGAGTCTCCAAAATGGTAGCTTCAATCAACTCAGAGCAACTCACACTAACAACATAAGAAACAACAATCAGAAGCACATCAACAAAAAGAAAATAAATGGAAAATAAAAACATAGTATTATCGCCAGCACTAACCCACCATTATTACAAAGAACTATTCTCATTAAGAAAATAGAATATGGAATTCACTAGTAATTATAGCCAGCTAGATCAACCGGAAGAAACTTAAGTAGTGTCTCTTCTCTTCTTTCTTTTCATGTGATAAGATACCATGCATATAGCAGTCGCTAATTATATAGATTAAGATAGACAATAACAAAAATAATAAAAACACCTAATTCCAAATTCCATGTGTAAAATACAGGTTCTAAAATCTCAATATGTATACCACATGTGATCCGTTACCCAAGAACCGCCCACAAATAACAACCTCGGAATCAAATCTCAACCAAAATAGATAATCTCCCCAAAAATCTATCCAACTAAACTACTAGAACCTCAAATATCAGAGCATTAACAAAAGATTGCAATTATTCCATCTCTACTCTGAATACTCTCACACTCTTACTTACTTGAGCATTGGAGTCCCTTTGCAGGTGTCCAACGCCATCTCTCCTACAAGAAGACGACGTTCCATCCTCCTTCTCCAAGAAAAGTTGTTCGAGCGTCAACAGAACGAGCTATATCTCGGAAAGATTTATTCACACAGGAACATTTGGCGCCCATCGTGGGGCCTGAAATCTTCTAACCCCACAACCTTTGAAAGTGTTTTCTGTGCTTTTTTCTCTTTTTTGCAGGACATAACATATGGCAGATGAACATAGCCACGCTCCTTCAAACCCTAACTCAGCCAAGCTGACGACCATCAATGAGGCTCTCAGAGCCGAGAACCAAAGATTGGCTGAGATTTTACGCCAGAAGCAACATAGTCAGAGCAAGGGAGGAGAGCATAAGAATGCTGAAAACAAAGACGACCATGACGATAACACGTCGAAGGCCAAACACACCATACCCACTCCCCTGAAAACAACCACCAAAAGAACCAACCCCTTCTCAAAAGAGGTCATGAGCTTTCAAATGCCCAAAAATATCACCCTACCAATGACCCTGAAACCCTATGTGGGAATAGGAGACCCAAACATTCACGTCACCAAGTTTTACACGATGATGTTCATGAACAAGGAACCCGACCCAATCCTATGCCGTACCTTCCCCACCTTCTTGGATGGAGCCGTCCTAATCTGGTTCTCTAACCTCCCTGAAGGCTCCATTTCCAACTTTGACGAGCTAGCCGACCAGTTTGTCAACCATTTTGCCGCATCCAAAGTATACGTGCACAACTTCAACTATCTGAGCACTATAAAGCAAGGGCCGAACGAAAGCCTGAAGGACTACATGACCAGATTCGCTGAAACAACCAATGAGATACCCAACTTAAACCCGAAACTCCACCTTCACGCCCTAAAAAGCAGCCTCCGACCCAGAAAGTTCCAACCATAGTCATAACAAAACCAAAAACCCTAGCCGAATTTCGAGAGAAGGCAACAACCCAAATCAAAATTAAAGAACTCCGAGCACTGCGAAAGGCAAAGAAACCCACCTCAAACAAAGAAGATGAGAAGTGAAATAAATATCCAAACAATATAACAGAACAAAAGTCATTTAAGCTCACACCTAAGTTTGATAGTTATACCCCTCTCAACACCAAAAATGATGAAATCCTCAGAGACATCTTGCATTCAAAACGCATCAAACTCCCAAATAGAGCAGGCACATATCAAGATCAGTGATATGTAGACAAATCCAAGTACTGTGCCTTTCATCAGAAATACGGACACACAACAGATGACTGTCTGATAGCAAACGATCTCCTCGAAAAGCTGGCTCGCCAAGGCCTATTGGATAAATATATCGATAGCCGAGGATGAAAGCGGAACACAGAAGACCTCGACCAACATTCTAAAACAACCGACAACTCCTGGGATAAAGGGAAAAAGGTAAACGAAGATATTAATCCACCCTGTCGAATAATAAACTATAATTCTTGTGGTTTTGCAGAAGGAGGATGTACCAACTCGGCCAAAAAGAGATCTTACAGAGCTATGATGTCGGTGACGGGATCAAGTTTGCCCCACCCCATCAGCAGAGACAAACCAGAGATCTCATTCCTTCCCAAAGACTACAAAGCAAATGATCAGAACCTAGACGACCTTGTAGTGATATCCGCGAAGTCGGAGAACCACTCGTAAAGGAAATTCTAATGGATCCTGAGAGCAGCACAGATGTTTTGTTCTACTCAACATTCCAAAAAATGAGACTAAGTGATAAAGCTCTCCAACCATCCTCTGGGGAACTGGTAGGTTTCTCAAGTGAGCAAGTTTCAATCCGAGGCTACATTTGGCTAAAAACCATACTTGGAAATTACCCTGACTGTAAAACTATGGGCATACAATATTTGGTTGTTGATTGCAAAAGTCCTTACAATATAATTCTAGGCAGACCTTCATTCAATGCTTTCAATGCTATTAATTCGACCGTGCATTTGTGTGTTAAGTTCCTTTCGTAGGATAACAAAATCATAACAATCCATGGGGACCAAAGGGAGGCCAGGCAATGCTATAATGCCAGCCTAAAGAACGAATACTCAAAATGGCCTGAGCAACAGTACGTCCAGGCAGTATATAAATCGGAACAGTTACCTCCATTGGCCGACTTAGATCCTCGGACCAACCACCAAGAGCGGCCGATGCCAACAGACGACCTTACAAAGGTTCAACTAACAGCCGAAGAGAGCAAATATACATACCTTGGCAATGCATTAAAGAACGAAAAACGAGAACAACTAGCTAAACTGTTGAGACATAATGTTGATCTATTCGTATGGACCCCAGCAAACATGCCATGAATAGACCCTAACGTCATCTATCACAAATTAGCAATCAATCCATCGATCCGACCTACAGCTCAGAAGAAAAGGCACCTCGGTACAGACAAAAGGGCAGCTTCCTTGGAGGAAACCCAAAAGCTCCTCAACGTTGGGTTCATAAGAGATCTCAGATACTCCACCTGGTTGGCCAACGTGGTAATGGTAAGGAAAAACAATGGTAAGTGGACGATGTGTGTGGACTATACAGACCTTAATAAGGCCTGTCCAAAAGGCGCATACCCCCTCCCATGCATCGACAAACTGGTTGACAGCTCTTTCAGTTTCCAATGTTTAAACTTTATGGATGCTTATTCCGGTTATAACCAAATACTAATGTATTCGACTGACCAGGATAAGACGGCTTTTATTACTGATAATGGAAATTTTTGTTACAAGGTCATGCCATTCGGACTCAAAAATGCAGGTGCAACGTATCAAATACCCATGGACAAAATTTTTTCAAACCAAATTGGCTGAAACATAGAGGTCTATGTTGATGACATGGTGGCAAAGACACTACATGCAGCAAACCACATTAAGGACTTAAAGGAAAAATTTAAACAAATCCGAATGTACAACATGAAACTCAATCCCGAGAAATGCGCTTTTGGAGTGCAAGGGGGGAAATTCCTCGGCTTCATGCTCACGTGCCGAGGTATTGAAGCCAACCCTGAAAAATGTCAAGCGATTCTAAATATGAGAAGCCCGAGGATGGTGAAAGAAGTTCAACAACTAACTGGTCGACTAGCAGCATTGTCTAGGTTTTTTACCCTGCATAGCCCACTGGTCACATCATTTCTTCAAGACTCTATGAAAACAAGAAAAATTCTAATGGATCGAGGAATGTGAAATAACCTTTACCGAACTCAAGGCCATATTATCAGAATCACCAATACTTCAAACACCGGAAGTTGGTAAACCACTATACCTCTATCTATCTGTTACTAATCATGCTATCAGTTCTGTCTTGATAATAGAAACAGGAAAGCAACAACACCCAGTATACTTCGTCAGCAAATCCCTCCAAAATGCTGAGATCAGATTTCGAAGCTAGAAAAACTGGCCTTGGCCTTGATAACAACGCCCAGACATTTGCGGCACTACTTCCAAAGCCATACCATCATAGTGAGAACAGAACAGCCCTTCCGGCAGATCTTGACGAAGCCCGAGCTCGCTGGAAGATTGATTAAATGGTCAATCAAACTATCCGAATATGATATTCAGTACCAATCACAAGGAGCCATAAAATCTCAAGTTCTGTCCAACTTCGTTGCGAAACTCACGACAGGAGAATCCAATTTCACAGTGAATAAGTGGACACTATACGTCGATGGAGCTTCAAACAATAAGAGTCTGGAGTAGGAATTTTACTTGAGGATGAGCAAGGGACAGCTTTAGAACAATCTCTACAATTCACCTTCCATGCAATCAACAATCAAGCAGAATATAAAGTACTTATAATAGGATTAAGGTTAGCCCAGACAATAGGTGTAACACAACTAAGCATTAGATGTGACTCCTTACTTATGGTACAGTAAGTAACAGGTAACTTTTAGGTAAGAGATCCACTGTTGGAGAAGTATAATGCTGTTGTTAATAATCTCATTAACAACTTCCAAAAATTTGAAATTTTCCATATACCTCGAGAACAAAATGATAGAGCAGATATCTTTTCAAAATTGGCAACAACCAGGAGTCAAACTAAAATACCTATATTATCTCAACTAACACTTAATGAACATAGTGTTATGCTAACAACAATTTCGAGTATTTCATAGGAAGAAGACTAGCGAAAGCCATTCACACATTACTTACGAACAGGCCTAATACCTGAAAGCGTTCAAAATAAGAGGAAATTCAAAAGAAGAGCAAGTTTCTACACACTACTCGGCTCTGAGCTATACAAGAGAGGTTTCACAAGACCTCTTCTAAGATGCCTAAACACAATAGACGGTAAGCTGGCGATAGACGAAGTTCACGAAGGTGTCTATGGAACTCATATAGGAGGAGGAAGCTTGGCTTCCAAGATACTCCGAGCAGGTTACTACTGGCCAACATTACAACAAGATTACATGTATTAGGTTAAACACTGCGACCATTGTCAATGCCACGCACCAGTCATTCATAACCCAGCCGAGCAGTTACATTCCTCAGAGGTAAGCTGACCCTTCAACAAATGGAGGTTAGACATCCTCGGACCCTTTCCACCAGCACCTGGACATGTTAAATTTTTAATTGTTGTTATTGATTATTTTACCAAATGAATAGAGGCAATACCACTAGCAAAAATAACCTTCGAAAAATGATATCTTTTGTATGGAAAAACATACTCTGCAGATTTGGTATTCCTCATTCCGTTATAACTGATAACGTTAGACAATTTATAGATAAAAAATTTACAACTTTCATACAAAAATTCAAAATTGTTCAACAATTTTCATCTGTAGAACATCCACAAACTAATGGCCTAGCTGAGGCCTCCAATAAGATTATATTACAGGGACTCAGGAAAAAACTCGAAGACTCAAAAGGAGAATGGGTCGAGTTCATCCCAGAAGTACTATGGAGTTATAACACAACAGAGCAATCATCAACAAAAGAAACTCCTTTCAGGCTGGTATACGGATATTATGCCATGCTACCCGTTAAAATCTCCCTACAATCCCCCAGGACCAAAAGCTTAACTAAAGATGATAATATCTAAAACAGAAGAGCCGAGCTGGACCTCGTCGAAGAACATCGAAACAAGTCAACACCACAACAGTTCGCTACTAAACGAGCTATAGCTCAATCTCAAGTCAAGAACATTTTCACAAGGCGACCTCATCCTCAGAAGAAAAGAAGACGTACGAAAGCCTCCAAGACATGGAAAGCTGAGCGCTAATTAGGAAGTCCCATTCAAGGTTTACAAAGTCATCGGCAAAGGAGCATACAAAATTCAAACATTAGAGGGCACAATAATCCCAAACAACTGGAACATCTCCTCTTTAAGGTTGTATTACAGTTAGTCTATAAGTCGGATATGGTGATGCACTCTTTTTTCTACTACCAGATTTTGTCCCTAAGTTGGGTTTTGCTGGAGAGGTTTTAATAAGGCACACACCCCGTACCTTTACAATTTCGACAACCTGGCAAATATAAGTTAAATCATATATCTGTTTTCTATATTACTCGGCTGAGTACTCTAACAAACACTACTGTCTCGTGAAAAAGAAATCAAACAAAATAAAATATACAAAAAGCAATTTCTCAAAACATGCACAAAAAGCGTGCAAATCAACCATCACAAACCAAATATCTACCTGTTATAAAGAGGTAGATATTGACAAGCTTAAGCTGGTCCACAGCATCAGCCAAGCTCCCATCACCTGAAACAATCACAACTAAATTAAAATAGTGCAAATCAACAAATGTAAGTAAAGACAAACAAAAATACCATATTTGAAGATATTGGCAAACGCCAATATCACCAACATCTCGAACAAGCTTGATATCAGCAGGACTTTGATAGTATTCATCAGCAACCATCAAAAGCGGGAAGTGCTCGCTCCACAGTGAGGTAAGGTCCTCATCGCCCTTATATCCATGCAACACCTTTTGATTCTCAGTAAACTTCTTCACCTGATCTAAGTCGACCTCTTTCTCACCAAGTCTATCATTATCCAGGTCCACCACCTTTTCTTTCTTACCATCCCCCCTTTTTCTTTTATAGCTAATCTTTTTTACGGGAGCCGGCTGATCAACCTCTACACCTTTCTCAGCCCTGACATGACTGCTTGAACCCTGTCTTCCACATTCTTTGTCCGGAAAAATGCACGCAAAATGCTGGATGTCACCTTAGGAGCCTTTTCGACTGCAAACATAATAACCAGATGTCAACAAACCACACAAACCAACAAAACAAAAATACACTCAACTATTACCTATATATCCTGACAAGGCATCTTTATCTGACTCCAATTCGAGAAGTTCCACAACAGACAACAAATCAGATGAACAAACATGGTTTATTGAAAATTCAACAATCATTTCATTCTTATACTCCATTCTGTCCATCCCTAGTATTTGTCTCGGCCTCGGAATCCAGAATAAAGGAAACCTCTCCAAAAGACATTCATCCACATACCAGGGAAATTCATTCTCAGTAACACCAACTTTCAAAAACATTGATTTAAAACCCTTATAAAAAGATCTATACAAGATGAAGATAGCGCGACCAGGAGCACTAGCCATGTTCAACCAACACCCCCTCTTCACACCCTTACACTAGAACAAAGCAAAAAACACCTCTAATGACGGCTCTAAGTCAAGACAATCCATCAATATCTCAAAAACCCTCACGAACGCCCACGAGTTCGGATGCAACTGTGACGGGGCACATTTCAATTGCATTAACACCCCCACACTCAAACTCTGTCAAGGGGAACCTAACACCCATCTCGACAAAAACGTAGCTATACATAAAAAGGAACTCAAAACCTTCTCCACGATGGTAAACACGATTGTCAGCATTACAAGTCAAAAACCTAACATTAACACCTGAACCTTCCCTAACCCACGACAACGAAGAATCCAACTGAGACAAACTACGATCATCATCAAAGACAGATGCCCATTTCTTCACCGACTCTGCAACCCAACCAAACGGGTCACGTGGATCCCACACAAAAACTTCCTCCACTATCTTATCACCTCCCTTATTTACCTCAACATCCTTTTGACCCATAGCACTTCTCTTCGACACCTTTCTTCCCTTTTCCATTCCAGAAAAAAAAAAGAAACAAGAAGGACAAAATAACAAAACAAGAGTCACTAACCTTTTCTGCTCATCTTCTACAAATAACCAAACAATGCAATCCCCGAATGGATAATCTAAAAATCCAAAATTTCACCCACTAACCCGCTACATACAACTTTAGCAGACCAGTAAAACCCCCAAGCAAACCACAACCATTGATCAAAACATTACCTCACACATCAACGAACAATAATGATAACCGTTTCATTCCCCTAGACGCATTAAATGCAGCAGTCTTTTCAAACAAATTCTCTCTCCTCAACAAAATTTTCATATTTTGCAGTCACCGCCAAAATGTCAAGCTTTCCCCATTTTTTAAAAACTTGCCATACACAAGTCAAATTTGGGGGCTACCACTATTCTCTGATTCCGAGTTATACAAAAGCTCGACCTGTTATAGCTCGGTTATGCAAAATAGGTCCAGCTTGGGGGCTATGATCTGTTACCCAAAAACCGGCCCACAAATAACAACCTCGGAATTAGATCTCAACCAAAACAGATAATCTCCCCAAAAATCTCTCCAACTAAACCATTAGAACCTCAAATATCGGAGCATTAACAAAAGACTCTGTCAAACCAGCAACAAAGATACGAATAACCACCCGAGAATAACTCAATATATACTAAGTGACTCACTCAGTCACAAGTACGCAATTATTCAATCTCTACTCTGAATACTCTCACACTCTTACTTACTTGAGCGTTGGAGTCCCTTTGTAGGTGCCTAACGCCACCTCTCCTACAAGAAGACGACGTTCCTTCCTTCTGCTCCAAGGAAAGCTGGTTCGAGCGTCAACAGAACAAGCTATACCTCAGAAAGATTTATTCACACAGGAACAACATGAATATCTCATTCTTCTCAAAATTTGCAAAATAAAACAAGGAACACACGAAACTAAATCCATCAAATAACGCAAATTCACAAATAAATCCAAACCAATGTATATAAAACACCGAGAGAGATAACTGACACGGATAAAGAAAACATCACCAAAACAAAATTTTCCATCACATGAACGAAATTTCAATAATAACCTCAATTCAAACATAAACAAGACAAAAAAAGGAAGAAAAAAAAGAAAAAACATAACAAAACATACCGATTCCATCGATTCAGGCAAGACTCGAACTTGGCTAAAGATAGGAATAGCATTGGCGATGGAAGACATCCCAGCCTTAACGGCGTGCTCTTGCATTGCGCATAAATGATACTTCACATCCAGCACCAGAATGCTCTGCTGACACATGATTTCCGCTTCCGCCACCATGTTCTGGCTCACAATGATCCTTCAAAACCCCGCGTTATGTAAACCTCCCTCTTCCAAATAACTAGGGTTCTGAAATTAGGGATTCGAGATCGAAGCTTGGTTCGAATTCGGACAAGTTTTGCTTTCGAAAAGTGACTAAATTAGTAAATTAAGTTCTCCCTTATCTTTCTCTTCTTCTTCCTTAGTTTTTCACTTTTTTCTGTTTTAATTTGTTTTAAATATAATTTACTTAAAATTTATTAAAATTGAACAATAATACATTGTTTACGTACTAAACTACTAATGGATTTTTTTCTTAAATAAAATAAAAAAATTAATTAAACTTTTGAGCTTTAGTTTTTAGAATATGATTTTTTTTTGTAATTAGGGCAAGTTCGCCGCACTCCCATTGAACTCTATATAAATTAGGGAGTTCGTTGCACCCCGACGAACTCTATGCTGGATTTCGAAAATAAAAGCATGCAGCGGAGCAGAGAACCAGAATTTCATTGTCGACTTTCGTTATCATTGTAAATATTTTTTCTTTATAATGTCAAGGAATCTATTGTTATCCATTCATTACGATGGTGAAATTGTAAGACCCGGTTAATTAATGGCTAATTAATCCATAAATGAGAATTTATTCTAGAAAGCCAAAAATGTTATTTTTATGGCTAAATGTGATAGAGAAGATTGAGACGAGAATTTCGGTACCAATTTTATAGAATTCGGACCAAGATTGGACCGAACGGGCCAAACCGGTCCAACCGGACCCAAAGTGGGCCCTTGGCCCAACTAAACTAAACCAAAACCCTAGTTTTCAGCACTCTCTCTCCTCACAACACACTAAACACGCTGAAAATGGAGGCTATGGAGGGAAGAACACTCTCTCAAGTTCTCTCCCTTGGTTGATCTTCAAACCACCATAACTTTTGATCTAGAGCTCCGATTGCCGCACCGTTTGTGGCCACGCGTTCACCGCGGAGAGCTCTACAAAACCCATACAATCAATCTTGAGGTAAGCCACGTTTTACTGTTCGAAATTCCAGCCCTTGATTTCGAGTTTCATGAGCAAGAATGTTGAGATTTTGGGTTCTTTGATGTTATAGGACCCAACTCTCTTGAAGGAGAAGGTTAATCTTGTCTCCTTGAACCTTGGGTGTGGTAAGATTCTCAACCCTAGTGTAAATTGTTGTTCTATGACGTTTGGGTATTGAGATGTTGTGTATGGATATGATGATTGTGGCTTAGGTTGTGTATATGTGAATATTGGAGCTTGATTGGTAATTTTGGAAAGCTTGAAAGAGGGTTTTGTGTGATAAAAATCTGTTCTTGGAGGTGTTGATACCTTGAGAGCTTGTGGACAAGTGGTTTGGAAGTGCTCCGGTTGAGCTTGGGAAATCGGCTAAGGTATGGTTTCGGTTTCCCATATCTAATATGTAATGTGGTAGGAAATACTTAGGCTAGAGGCCCTAAGATAGGCATTGGATTGTTGATGTTGTTGAATGGTTGAGATATATGATGTGTTCATATATGTGATTATGAATATTGATGCCTTGATTGTGTGATATATGAGAAATGCATGTTGTGATATATGCTTGATGAATGATTAAGGTTGAATTGGTGGGTGGTACCATGTTGATGGTGAATATGATGTTGATTATGTATAGTGATTGTTGATTGGGAATGGTATTATTGGAAATTGGGATGAGGAAGGATGTATGACATGATATTGTGTTTGTCCTTTAGCCGTTTGATTGAGAAGTGTTAAAATGGTTGGATGTGGTTTTGGAAATTTTGGTAAAATATCAATATGTGAGTTGAGGATGGCTTGTTGTTGATTTTGGTACATTTCGAATGATTTCAAAGAGAAGGGTTGAAATTGGCATGTTTTGATTGATTTTGAAAAGAGTTGAAAGTGGCTTGTTTTGAAAATGGCACTTTGTGGTTTTGTATGAAAACATGGTTTTTTGGCATACTTTGATGGGACATAACTTGGACTACGGATCTCTGATTTGTGCCAAATCTGTTTAGAAATGAAATTGGATCCGGGATGTCCATGCCGTTCGAAGAACAGGTGAAAAACGATTTAAAATGAGTAAGTTATGTCCGTCGGAAGATTGGGGGTTGAATCTGTGAATTCTGCAGTTTTTAACTTAGAAAATTTTTAGCAGAATGACCCCCCGCGCGTAGGCGCACTTGGCGCGTACGCGCCGTTCTTCCAGGAAGCGCCATCCACGCGTGCGCGTGATGTGCGCGGGCGCGCCGAATATGCTGCACCCAATGCCTAGCCATTTTCCAGAGAGTTGTGCCAGTTTTGTGCCTGGGGCGCAAGAGTACCCACGCGTACGCGTGGCTGACGCGTGCGCGTCGTTTGGCTAATTTTCAATCCACGCGTTCGCGCGTATGACGCTTGCGCGTCGATGAAGTTTTAAGGCCATCCACGCGTGCGCGTGGAGTGCGCGTACGCGTGGACCTGTTTTCATCCCAAAGTTGATTTTTGAGTTTTAAAAGCCAAATTTCATACTTCTAAGCCTCCGATCTCACCACGTATGTCTTAAATCATTATGATATGCCTAGCATGAGAAAAAGGGCTAGTGAATGTGGTAACTTGCGAGTGAAGCAAGGGGAAAAATGAATGATCATTGAGGATCAAAGATGATTATGTGAGATGCGGAGGATGGCGGTGGAAGTGCTTGTTGTGCCATGGGCCGAAGGGCCGTAATTGTTAATGAATTGGCTGGTTATGGATTTAACCATGAGCCGGATGGCTAGATTATTACCGTGTTACGGCGGAGCCATGATTATGGCTAAGTATAAATGCATATATGCTGTTGAATGAATTGTGAATGTTTGCACTTCCACCATCGGAGATGAGGGTTTCCCTGGGTAGTAGCAGTGGCTAGCCACCACGTGCTCCAGGTTGAGACTCGAAGCTCTGTTAACCCAATGTCGTAAGTGTGGCCGGGCACTGTGAAAGGCCCGGATGAGCTCGCCCCCGTAAATATTCACCAGTGAGGGTGATGGATATGGATCATGATTATGATCAAGTTTATGACGAGTATAACTCGAGTTGGGGATGCGCGACAGAGGGTCAGTCCAATGGTTAGCTACCAGGACTTGTCGGGTTGGCTCTATAACCGACAGATGATATCATCAGCCACTAGGGACAGGCATGCATCATAAGCATACTACATGAATTGTTTGAGATTGCCTATTTGACTGCATATTACTTGCTATTTGTCTAAATGTCTTAATTGTTCTTATTTGTAAATCTCTTGTCTGATATAACTGTGTTTGCTATATTATACTCCTGCTGGTGGTTGGGAGGTCTGAAGGAATTGGAAAGGGAAGTATTAGTTAGAATGAAGAATCTTTAGTCAGTTGCCACTTACGGTTTAGCTTGTTTATAAGCTTTGATATTATCTGGAGGAAGTTCTAGGATTGCCTTCGGCTTTCCTCTATTATTATGTATTATATATGTGGAAGCTGTTACCGTGCTGGGGACCCCTGGTTCTCACCCATGCGGATTTTGTGGTTTTCAGATGCAGGACGTGAGGCTTCTCGTTGAGGCATGCTGGAGACTTCTGGATTAGCGAAGATCCTTTGTTCTCGGGACTCTGTTTTGGGATATATATTTTGTTTAGATACTTTTATCTCCACTAAATAATACAAACTGTGATGACTCCTTCTAGAGGGGGATTTTGGAGATTAGATTTCTGTATTTGTGTCCCTTTGGGTTTCCTTTGGGGTTTTCCTTATTTTATTATATGTATATATTGCTATGCTCGAACCGGTTATCTTCGCCGCCGGATTTTGAGTCTTGATATTCCTGTTTTTGATACTCTTTATATATACGATCTTGCGTTAGCTTATCCTTTGCTCGTTGTGTTAGTGATCGGAGTGTGACGCTTTCGAGTTGCGGTTTTTGTCTACCCCTTTTTCTACAAGGCTCCTAGTTATAATCAATCATTCATACTACTATACGTACTAAATTTTTGTTTTAGAGGTCGTAATACCTTGCCATCTCTGAATTATGACTTAAGCATAAGTCTCTGTATGGTAGGGTGTTACAGAAATAGTATATGATGAAGAAGGTTCTATCATTTTTAGATTGGGTCAACAGATAATTACCTATATGACACCAAAAGTCAACAGTTTAACAGCGTTGAAGAATTTGATATTGCATTCCGTCGGACAACAAGAAGCAAAAAGGGTGAAAAAAATTTATTACAGATATCCGACAGATGGCAGTTTGTTTTATAAAAGGTATATTACAGTTGTCTTGTCTCTATTGCTAGTATATTTATTATACCATGGTAAGAAATATTTATGTTGTTTTGAAATAGGTATCGTTTACGTGATGATGAGGACGTACTGCTTATAAGATCGTGGCATAACCGATGGACAAATGTTCATTTGTTAGAATTATTCATGTTCCTCGTTGAGTTTGGTGGCCGAGGATCATCTGCAGATACTATCGATAATAGTCCGTTGAGTGGAGCTGTTAGACGAACTATTAGAAGGACGGTGGTGGATCTAAATATGCCACCTGAAGGTATTCAAGAGGGGTCTAATATTGAAGTTAGTAATGCTGACTTGATGGATGACAATGTTGAAAGTCATGAAGGTTCTGCTATCAGGGATCCGATGATGGATTAGTATGAAGTTAACCCCGATGACGAAGACGATGCTGATGAAGAACCACCCGAAATTTTTTATAATGGTGACGAGGAAGAAGAGATGAACTACTACGGTGACACAAATTCCTCTGACACAGCCTGCCATTTCTCGACCATATGACCGGCCAAATCATTTCACCAGGTTGAATCTTGATGCATTGACTTCGGATTGGTCATTTATCCAGGGAGGCCCCAAAGAGGATCCAAGCAACGAGTTTGAGGTTGGACAAAATAGTAGAGAGTGAGCAGTTGAGGTATAATGCATATTGTATCCAATTCGGGGCCGGTTGTAATTGGAGTATACTCATATCATATTGCCGAAAGCAAGAAAAGGGGGAGGTTAGGAGATACATTGGTCATCATACTTGCATGCAAATATCGATGGGGCAAGACCATCGTAGGTTGGATTCGAAGGTGATTGCTCAACACATTTTCACGATGGTCAAAGCCGATTCAACAATTAGCATCAGGATTCTGCAAGGAGGTGTGGAGAATCACTTTGGTTACAAGGCGTCCTACAGAAAGGTTTGACTTGCAAAACAGAGAGTCGTTGTTAGAATATATGACGATTGGGAGGAGTCATACAACGAACTTTCACGTTAGTTATTCGCTATGCAGATGTACTTGGCCGGTAAGATTTATTTCATTGTGGTTATTCGCTATTAAAAGTATATAAAATAATAAATAAATATAAATATATAATAATTAATAAATTAATTTTTAATGTATACGTAGCATTTTGTAAGGTATTTATTCCTCTTAGTTCTAATACATGTTTCGGTATTTCCCCCATTTTTACATTTATTCTAAAAACAAGATGTATGCTCTATCAAGGTGTGTGGAGGAGATTCTAAAATCTAAATTATGAAACCTTATCTACGATTATTATCCATTTCTTTATTATTAGGTTTGTTCCTACTATTAGGCTCAATGTGATAGAATCACAACAAAAGTTCAAGATAAATTATAAAGTGGAGGATCTCTAATATGAAACCTGATGATCATGATCATTAATTAGTTAATTAGTTTTATCTCACAATAATTAGGTTCAATTATTTAATAATAGAATCATGAAGTAAAGTAGAGTCTTATCAACATTTAATTATTACTATTCAATGAATTAACCGCTAACAACTAACTTAAAAAGCAAAGTAAAACTTAGATAAATCATCAATTATTTAAAAGATAGATAAACTTACCTACCATTACCCACTCGAGTAGTTACATACATAAATATATTACCTGCCTCATGCCTCATAATCTCTAATAATTCACCATTATTGACTATATAATATCTTGACAAAAAAGTACTTCAATTTTCACAACATGGCCTTGCTTTGATCATTGTTTCTTTGTCATTATTCTAAACTTTGATGCTTTCAAAGCTTGCGAGTTATAATCATCACGAAATTGAAACCAATAATATGAGACATGCGCACTACAAAAAAAAAAAAGTCTATGGTCACGGTGAAAAACCGTGACTATATAGCTAGTGAAAAGGATGACTATAGGTCTATGGTTACGGTTTTTGACCTATAATCACGGTTTTTTCACCGTGGCCTATTCTCTCGTGGCCATAGACCTATGGTCACGGTTTTTTTATCTATGGTCACGGTTTCTATGGTCACAGTTGTAATGTTTAAATTCTGGCACTTTAGGCCACGTTTTTTTACCGTGACCATAGGTTAATCTATGGTCACGCAATAAAACCGTGACCATAGCCTCTATGGTCACCCCTTCCCAAAACCGTGACCATAGCCTTATCTATGGTCACAGTTTTGGCCGTGACCAAAGCCTCTATGGTCACCCCACCAAAAACTGTGGCCATAGCCTTAGCTATGGTCACGATTTTAGCCGTGACCATAGCCCTTATGGCCACCCCTCATTAAACTGTGACCATAGCCTTATCTATGGTCACGGTTTTGGCCATGACCATAGCCTCTATGGTCACCCCTCACCAAAACCGTGACCATAGCCTTATCTATGGTCATCCCTTCCTTAAACCGTGACCATAGCCTTATCTATGGTCACGGTTTTTCGCCGTGACCATAGCCTCTATGGTCACCCCACCTTGACTGTGACCATAGCCTTATCTATGGTCACGGTTTTCACTGTGGCCATAGCTTATATATGGTCACAGTTTTTACCGTGACCATAGCCTGTTTTATCTTATGAGATTTAATTTTTTTAAATCATAATCACATCCCAAAATGATGATAATCACAAAATAAATCTAAAAATGAAAAATTTGATAAATCCAAATCATAAAAGTTTCATTAAAAATTAGATATTCATTACAACACTAATCAAAATAGAGTGTAATTTATCCATTACATATAATATCGGATAAAGTCTCTTATCAAAAAATAAAGAACACATCAAAATAATACATTTAGATAACCAAACTCATTATAAGACCCATCCCATCTTATACAAGGTGCCACAACAACTAGTCAACTCCTTTTGTCTTTACGAGTCCAAAAAAATTATCCTGTATACAAAATAAAACAAAAAATTCTTCGTAAAGAACATTCAAGAGTAGATAAACAAAATAATCAATTAACAAATATTAATCCTAAATTAATATAAAATACAAAATAATTTCTATTTTAAACTTCCTGTCTTAAAATGAGACATAATCAAGCATGTTCTGGAAAATATTTGCAATTTAGAAATTGAAGATTTTACATATCAATAATTATAAAATATCTTGGAAAACACAGAACTATTTAAAAAATCAAAGAAAATAGATACAAAAACTTTTAAAATTTTTACACACTAATCACATAAATAAAGTTGATGCATGACCTCTGAAAAATAAATAAAATTAAAATTCCTAATCTATCATTAAGATAAAAAATAGTGATATCATATCATCTACATGGCATTTATAAAGTGATGTGTTTTGATTGAGTGAAATCAAAATGATTTAGTAGTCCCCATATATATTTCTTTGGTAAAATTGGAATGAGAAATTTTCATACAAAAATTTACTCTTAGTGCTTAAATTCATCACTGTTACAACTCATTATATTCACCCTTTTGTTTAGTGTAAAACCTTGCTATTACCAATTTCAGAAGAAACAAGAAATGCTAATCCCTAGGTTAGTTCAAAAAACCCTAAATTCACGGACAGTCCCAACAAATAACCATCCTACAAGCATACCAAACAAGTTGTTTATTGCTGTACTGAAAAATTGAAAACACAGAAATTTTCACTGAGAACTAGCCATAAGGATTCACATTTGAGAACAAGGGAATCTGCTACTTGACTAAATTTGGACATAATTTCCTTTAAAAATAGGATTTAGCCACCCTTACGGGTTCCTTCTTTCTCAACATTTCATCAGCCTCTTTTAGCAGTTACCACAACAATATATATTCTCAAAAATATTTGATAATAGTATAGAAAATCTATTTCTTAAATTCCATATCCAAAATAATTGCCAACACAACTTGGCAGCCTGATTTCTATTTTGTTTTTAAAATATCAAATGAATTCGGAATCACGCAAACTTTATATCCATGCGACCGTCTTGGATTAAGCTTTCTATTAAACCAAAAATCATAATTTTTCGCTGACTCTAGCTTCGGAAATATAAGCAAAACCGTGACCGCTCTGCAGTGTTTTAAATCCAGAAGACAGCAGCAGCGTACAACATTCGAAATTTCATATAAAATCCAAATTAAATCCAACCACCTTCAAAATTTATGTGGTTAAACATAACTTATTCAAATTTCTTTCTCAATTGGTTTCAGGGTCATACCATTTTTAATGAAGGAGTTACGTAGCTTGGAAGTTAGGTAATTTTCTGCTGAAGTCTGTTTTACAAATCATTGAACATAACCTCTTCCAAGTCCCATAACTCACTTACTAAAACATAGAAAACCCTGAAATTTGAATCATATATACTAAACATACTCAAATTTTACCTCCAATTAGTTACATCTCAATATCATCCCAGAATTAAAAATTATGAAGCCTCAAGTTACTGACTTAGAAAACAAAGCCTGACTTTTACTGCATAATACATCTTTCTCTGAAAATCCAAATCTTTAAAACCACAACTCTAACCATTCTAAATTTTTATGAAATTAAAGTATTAGGATTAAAGTTTCATTTAAAATTGGTTCCATTTCAAAATTCAAATTGCAGAATTTCCAATAGAGGAATCAAGTTGCTGCTGTGTTAAACGTTCTGTAGAAAAACCAGATTTAACATCCCCAATTCAAAAATTCACCATAAATCATAAACTTAATGAAAAAGTCTCACATTTACCAGTTTAGTTTCTTATATCCCCAAGTTTAACCCAGGCTTAGTCTCATGCAATTCCGATCATTACGTAAGTAGTTATAGCTTTTCAAAGTTTCTGACTTCGTTTAAAATTATGCAGAAAATCAGATTTTAGAGTTCAACTTTGAAAAATCATAACTAATTCTCTAGTTGATACGAAACCTTAAAAATTGAATTTTCACAATTACACTTAACATAATTTACTTAACATTTAAATTCTTATAATTTCAGTCACTATAGAGTTACTAAATCACTTTCAAAGTTGCCGTTTTATTTCAAGAGAACCTGATTTTCAGCAAACCATTTAGTATTCAAAATCCAACCCTTCAATACCCCTCAAAACTAATTCCAAATCAACCACCAACCAAGTTCATTAACATTACAATATACCAAATAACAGCTCAACGGCAACAAATCAAACATAACTCATTAAAATTCAGAAATTCTCAACAATTAGTCATCAAACAATTCCCAATCCACATAATCAATCAATATCACTAATCAACAATTCCAAATCACAATCTCAACCATTCCAATCACAATTTCAGCCACAATTCAATATTCACATAATCAATCAATTACTCACAGCTATTAAATCTATTTGCAGTTATTCAATAAACCTTGTAGGCATTCTTAAATTGAAATCGTTTAAACCCCCTACCTCAATTAGTCGAAACCGTCGAATTTAAACGCAATGATGCCCTTCTTTTTTCCAGTTTACAACAGCCAATGCGGCCGGAACAGCAGCAGCAACTTCACTTCTTCTGGGGCAACAACAACAATGACAATCGCGCCTATCCCAATCACCTCCGTAGCGGTGACATCAGTGGTTCCGAATAAAGATGATAATACTAAACAGAGACATTAACATATGCTATTGTAATCAGAACAAAATATGGTAGAGGAATAGATTCAGGAAACAGAGCATGAGCAAGAGTGTTAACGTTTCAAGAATGGAATTGGGAACGCAGGGGAAGCTGCTGTCGGGTATATCAGTGACGCCTCCCTTCAAGCTCAATGATGATTGAATTGTGACGGCGAGCTCCCTTCAACGGCAGCGCTAACGGCGGTGCGCGGTGTTAGCAGCGACGACTCTAACACGGCAACAAAGGCAGAACTTCTTCTCGGTCAGCGGCTTGCAGCTCACAGTTTCCTCCCAACGTCTCTCTCTCATCTCTGTTCCATAGCAGCGGCCTCAACTGGCGCCAGCGGCGAACTTCACCCACGGCGATGGCGACGGCTCGAACAACAGCGACAGCACACGACGGCGCGCAACGACAACAACAAATCCCTCTCTACGCGACGTTGAATCTACGCCTCTCTCTTTCTTCAACTCAAACCCGACGACGGACTCCAAGGCAGCAGCAAGAAGCTCAACGGCGTTTGGTCTCCATAGTGACAGCGGTGAGACACCGGTGATGGCGAGCCGGACAGCGACTGGACGGTAACGTGGCGCAGCTCCCTCTCTTCCTCTCTGTGGCTGGTGTGGGTGTGTTGTGCGTTAAGTGGGTGAAAGAGAAAGGGGGTGAAGGCTGCGTGTTTCAGCCTCTGAGGAAAGGGGAAAATGAGGGTTAGGTTCCAATTTGGGAATTAGGGTTTCTGATTTTAATTTGGGAATTGGGATTAGAAATTAAGAATTTTATAAAAGAATAAAGGATAGATATGAATAGATATTTTGATAAAATTAGAGGGTAGAGAAATTTTAAAATCAAATATACTCTATTAAAAATATTTAAGAACATTATTTATCAACATATTGTTAAGTTCAACTAATTATTTTTAATTTAAATTATAAAATAAATATATTAATCACATTTTTATAAAATATAGTTTAAACTCAATACTAATTATTCAAATTAAATGATATAACTTTTTATTATTTTTCTATCACCGAAATTTTAATTTTAATTTACAAAATATTTAATTATAATAAAATTACTTAAACTTTAAGTATTTATAAAAATCCATTTAATTATTTCTCATTTAATTATCAAAACTTAATTTAATTACTTTTAATAAAATAATTTCTAAAAATAAAGTATTTAATGAATATATAAATTGAAATTAACTCAAATAATATTTTTTTCGAAAACTATGGGTCTTACAAATCACATTTTATAAAATACGATTTTAAATCTAAAATATCGATTACCTAAATTAAATTATATTACATTTCATTATTTTTCTATCACAACTTTAATTTCAATTTCTATAAAGTAACTAATTATAAATCATTTTTTAAATCATTATTAAGTTATTAAATCATTTTTTATGTTATTAATTTTTAAATCTTTTTTTAATTTAAAATTAATAGTATTCAACTTAATTTTTTATTTATAAAATTAAATTTAAAATTTTAATATTTAAAATAAATCATATAAAATTATTATTAGTTTTTAATTATTAAAATTTTTAAAAGATAAAATATTTAAAATTATAAAAAATACATAAAAATTTTAATTAATTTAAACTCAAATGATTAAAACTGTGACTATAGACCCCTTTAGGTCACCCCCAAAACCGTGACCAAAGACCCTTTTAGATCACCCTTTTGAAAAACCGTGACCATAGACACTTTTTGGTCATTGTAAAAAATCGTGACCATAAACCCCTTTAGGTCACCCTCAAAACCGTGACCATAGACCCTTTTAGGTCACCCTTCCGAAAAACCGTGACCATATACTCTTTTTGGTCACTGTAAAAAACTGTGACCATAGACCTTTTTAGGTCACCCCCCAAAACCGTGACCATAGACCCTTTTAGGTCACCCTTTTTTGAAAAACCGTGACCATAGCCCCTTTTTGGTCACTGTAAAAAATCGTGACTATAGACCCTTTTAGGCCACCCCCAAAACCGTGACCATAGACCCCTTTAGGCCACCCCCCAAAACTGTGACCATAGACACTTTTAGACCACCCCCAAAACCGTGACCATAGACCTCTTAAGGTCACCCCCCAACACCGTGACCATAGACCCTTTTAGGTCACTCTTTTTTGTAAAACCGTGGCCATAGCCCCTTTTTGGTCATTGTAAAAAACCGTGACCATAGACCCTTTAGGTCACCCCCAAAACTGTGACCATAGACCCTTTTAGGCCACCACCCAAAACCGTGACCATAGGCCCTTTAGGCCACCCTCCAAAACCGTGACCATAGACCCTTTTAGGTCACCCTTTTTTGAAAAACCGTGACCATAGACCCCTTTTGGTCACTGTAAAAAACCGTGACCATAGATCCCTTTAGGTCACCCCTCAAAACCGTGACCATAGACCCTTTTAGGCCACCCTTTTTTAAAAAACCGTGACCATAGGTACTCTATGGTCACCCTTTCTAAAAAAATCGTGACTATAGCTTTTTTTTTTGTCACCCTAAAAAACCGTGACCATAGAGGGTCTATGATCACGGTTTTTTACCGTGACAAAAAAACCGTGGCCATAGACCTAAAATGTTGTAGTGGCGATTAGTGGAGCAAAGCAACAATATTATAAAACATTTTCTGTTAAAAAAGCCAATAATATGATTGAACAAATATTTATATATTAAAAAAGCCAATATTTTCTGTTTTTCTTTTTTTTTTGTCTTCTAATCCTCGGCACTTGTTTAAGATAACGAGTGAACTGATCACACAACCAATTCAAATTGATTAATATTTTTCTGTCTTAACTTCCTTAACCTTTTTAAACTAATCCTAAAGGAGCCATGAGCTTGGTCCTGTTTCTTCGGCCACCACTTAACCTTAGGCTTATGAAATAAGCAAATATTACAATAATATAAAAGAATTTGAGGTATCTATCTGATTATGTATCCTGCTAGCTATATAGGTAACATTAGTTTTTTTTCCCCTCCTTCTTTCTTAAATTTTGATATAATACATATTTAATTAAGGGTCAATCATGCATTTTACATATGTGATTAGATATGATTAAAAATAATAATGTAAAACACAAAAGATACAAATCCAACTCTAAAAACAAGAAGGAGAGCCTTGCCATGACTTATGCACAAACTCTACTCATCCCAGTCACCACGCCTAAACTCAAATAGCAATTGTTGTTGTGCATAGTGCATAGAGAATGGAACGTAAAAGAGAAACTCTTGAAGTAACATTATACATCTAACATTACAACTAACATTCAACCAAAAAAAAAAATTTAAATTTTAAAAATAAGAAACATTCCAAACTCAACAAAAGCTTATTTTTAATAGGCTTCATACTGAACTTATTTAGCAGTTTTCTCAATGATGGTTGAAATTAATGACTATATTGTTAGTTCTTTAGTATTATTTTCTATTTAAATATGAAATAGCTTTGAAACAAAACAAATGCACACTTTCATGTGCTTGGATTTTTGCTTTTACTTGAAATACAAGCAAACACTTTGAACATTGAAGACCTAAAAGCATCCCAGTCTTCTGTTGTTTGTGCTTATTATATTATTTAGAACTGTTGTGAAAACAATGTTTTAGTTTAGCCATAAATAAATTTTGCACTTGTTAACATTTTTTTATCCAGATTGATTCTCTCTCTTCTCCTATTAAATAGAATGTAAGATCTATACATTGTATCATGAATTCTGTACCATATACTACATCCAATGATAATAAAAAGAGATATTTTAATTAACATATATATCCATTATATATATTTAATTTTATAACAAAAATTGCCAGATGACATCTCCTAATTACACCTAAATTAACAATGTTTTTCGCTTTTTTACACCAACTGCAAATTCTCTTAGAAACGTTTTCTGCTTTTTTACTCTGATTGCAAATCTCCAATTGCAAATTATGAGCTTAAGTGCTTAACAAAAATTTTCTTCCAATTTTAACCCTCCTTTATCTTGCGTATAATCCCACTCTTCACAGTCTCCCACAAATCGTAATGAAGTTCCTATACGTTGTTCCATGGTGGACACTGAAAACGCAGTCTCCAAGTTATTTCGCGCGTTTCCTTCTTTGATCTCCATCGAAGCGATACCCTCTGCCACCAATGGAGTCGTTTAACCCTTTGCTCTCTGCCACTATTGATGTTTCTATTCACTGGCTTACCATTGCATAAGCTCTTTTAGTTCCCTATAACTATAAGCAACCATGTATTTCTTTTTTTTTTTTTTTATCTTGCTCCTATGATTAGAGAGTGGATTTGTTTATAATTCTGTACTTATATTTATTCAAGTAAGAAAATGATGGTCAATGACTAATAGTTCAAATGGCATAGTCTTCCCATACTCAATTAAGAAATTCAGGTTCGAGTCTCATATATTTGATAAAAAAATAAAATAAAATAAAAAATGATGAATTGCTTTATTTTTTTACCTGCATATTACATGTTTCATGAATTTTTAGATATTATAAATTCATTATATTTTTCTTTAGTATTATTTTCTTGCACATTACATATTTGATGAATTATTTTATATTATGAAAGTTTGGTAGTGGAGCTTATTGGTTCAACATACTGTAATAATTGTTAAATTACTTTACATTTTTTTTTCCCTTGCACATTACATGTTTCATGAAATACATAGTTGAATATGATAATGTCTTGCTTGAATATAATAATTGTGATTTATAAATATAATAATCTTGCACATTACATTTATCATATTACATAAAGAAGAAGATTGTGATTTTGTAGAATAACAATGACAGATTAAACTTTATCTATTTTTCAGGTGACTATCTATATCTATTTTGTATTATAAATTATTAATTATGTTTATCTTTTTACTTTCTTTTTAGTGTTTATCTTATTCACTTAAGAGAATGATGATGACCATCCATGAAATGATTTTATTTGCTTCCCAATGGAAATAGCTTCTTCATTAACTCTGAAAAATGAAGAATGTTTATAACAAAAAATAATCATCCTATAACAGAGGCACATCAATCAGTTAGTTACTAACTTACTATCGACTTCTAGGAATAGTTCTTATTTCAATTTAGGGTAAAGTATATTTTTTATCTCGAAGTTTGGTAAAATTTTTAAAAATACCTCTAAGTTTTATTTTATTTTAATTTTGTCCCAAAAATTTTCGATTTGCATCAAATATATCCTTGGAGGCTAAATTTTCAAAAAATTTAAGATCAATATAACAATAATGCATGTAAATTATGCTTGATTTGCTTGTGTTGAGGGGTTGTTCTTATAAAATTATTGTTGAATCGATCTTAAATTTTTTGAAAAATTAGCCGCTAGGGATATATTTGATGCAAATCAAAACTTTCTGGGACAAAATTAAAACAAAATAAAACTTAAGGATATTTTTAAAACTTTTGTCAAACTTTAAGGATAAAAAATATATTTTACCCTTCATTTTATTATTTTATTCTTTTTCATGTATATAATTGTTATTTACTTTTTCGTAGAGTAATTATCATTGATTATGTGAAAAAGTAGTCAAATATCATTTACTTCAAATTAAAGAGTGTTATTGAATTAAAATAAACTATAGAAAAGAACTTTAGTTAAAATAATTGAAATAAATTATGAGAATGCATACAAAGTTAAATAACCTGAACGTCAAAAAAAAAAAAAGAGCATTAGAAGGAAATAAAGCAACATATTCTCTAATATGATAAGATATTATATTTCTATGCTTGAAACTTGTATGTACAATTCTAATTTTTTGGACTTTAAAAATATCTATGGTAATAGATTTTGTAATCGCAGAAATTCTAATTAGAACGAAAAGAAAGAGAACATTAGCATAACAATCTCTTTCATGATTCACGAGATTTAATTTATGATCCGTAGCAATGATCATAAAACTCATTGATAAATGAAGAGTGATATTTCATGACGAAGAAGGTAGTGTAATAGTAACATTGTGTTAGTATTGTAACTTAAGAGGGCAGAAACAAAACGAAGAATATCATGATTTTGCTGAATAATGATAGATTAGAGTTTATTTGTTTTTCAGGTAACTATTTAAGTCTGCTTCAAGTAAGAAGAGGTTGAAAATTCTTATTCACAATAAAAAAAAAATACTTTGAGTAGCACAACAAATATTATATTTAAAAAAATTTTTAAAATTTAAAATAACATATTATTTTTTTATTGTTACTATTTGTTTTTTTTTTCATCTATTATTTTTATTCTACATTATAATTAAATATTTTAGATATTTTTCTTATATTTTATCATAATTAATTTTAATTTAAATATATCCGTAATTTTTCACTGATAAAAATACTAGTTTATTTCTAAAGATATGCATAATTTACAATGAAATAATAATTACACAAATCTTGTTTTAAAATAATGAAAGGATTACTAACGTGGTCACTGGTAGATGCTACGTTTTTTTCCCGATGCTCATATTCAACGTGTCATTATAACAGCTGTTATATATAACACCGAAAAAACAAAATGCAATTAATCTAAGAGAAAATTTTACTCTTCTTTCTTATGAGATGCTAAAATGACATTTTTTTTATTTTATATATGTACATTCTTCTTCCTTCTAATTTTTAAAAAACCTCATCTTTAATCTATTTTAAAATTTTTTGTGTTAACTAATATTAGCTTTATCCATTTTTTAAGAAACAATAAATTATTTTTTGAAAAAATATCCATTAACAAAAATTTTATTTTTTATTATTAAATTTTACTTACCAAAATATTTTTTAATAAATTATTTTTTATTGATTAAATTATATTTTTATTAAAATACTTTTAAAAAATTAATAATTAAATTATTTTTTCTAAAATACCTATCTTTTAATAATTTTTTAATTATTAAATTATAATTTTATCAAAATTTTTGTTAACAATTATTTTTATATTTTATTATTAATTTTTTTATATCAATAATTTTAACATTAAATAAAAGATCTTATCATTGTTAATATATATAACAATTAATAATAAAATATAAAAAAATTATTAACAAAAATTTTGGTAAAATTATAATTTAATAATTAAAATATTATTGAAAGATATTTTATAAAAATAATAATATAATTATTAAATTTTTTAAAAAATATAATTTAAACAAAATTTAATGATAAAAAATAAAACTTTTGTTAATGAATATTTTTAAAAAAAATAATTTATTTTTCTTAAAAAATAGATAAAGTTAATATTAGTTAACACAAAAAATTTAAAATAAATTAAAAAAAAAAATTTTAAAAATTAAAAGATAAAAAAATATATATTTATAAAATAGAGGAGAATAAAATATCATTTTAATATTTTATAGGAGACTAAAGTGGAATTTTCTCCTAATCTAATCAACCTTTTTCCGAATCCACCCCGTGACATACACAACAACACTAATTAACAAACATCATCCCGTGAATTCCATCAAGGAAAAAAAATAAAAGAAAAAAAAGGTACTCATGTTCTAGAATAATCTGCAATACATATATAGAGCTATGCATGTGATCATACTATGTTGGAATTGTGTACCATAAAAGGGTCCCTCTTTCTTTTTGGTATGGCACCAAAGTTCCTCAACAAGTGGCGGATCTTGAAAGAAAAAAAAAAAAAATTAGCGGCTAAATATATAATTGAGCATATAAATTATGTAAAAGTATTTATATTCAAATTAAATATATTAATTATTTGATTTTTCAATCATTATAAATTCATAATTATAAGATTTTAATAAATTCTAAAAAAAATTAAAATTATAATTAACATAGTAGTGTCTAAAATTATAATAAATAAATATTTTTTATTTGTCTAAACTATTTTTTTAAAAGAAAATATTGAATATTAATAATAAAAATATAAAAGAACAAACTTAAAATCTAACAAGATTTTTTTATTTGATTTTATGATACTACTTATTTTATTGTGCAACACATTTTAACAATAAACAAATTAAAAAATTAAACTTATTTTACTAAATATACACACATATACTGCTTATCTAATAAATTATGTAAAATTAGTTTATCTATACACACATATCTTATCTAATAAAGGATGTAAAATTAGTTTATATATTTTTGTTACGGCCCCAGCCCAGCTGGTATCCAACTTGATCCGACCCGGGTGGCTGGGTCAATGGACGTCGAATCCGAGCCGGGAAACCAACTTTGATACTTGTCCCCCCAGCTCACCACACAACAGCTGTACAAGGAAATTTCGAGAAAGGTGGGTCTGTCTTTACGGGACCCACCTCTGACAAGGTATATATGGGGAGGGCCCTACCCTTCCGCCAAGGTAGGTCACTACCACCCTTACTCTCATAGCTGCCTGCATACTTTCTGACTTGAGCGTAGGAGTGTCATTGCAGGTGGCTCCCCCCCCCCTCCCATACTCCACAAAGAGCTCGGGAGATCGTCGGCCCACGCGTCTCGCACACAGGCTCAGATCCAGGTTGGTTCCCACCTCCTCACCTGGAGCACCTCTTCAACCCGTGCGGAACCCCGAGCAACTGAACATTGGCGCCGTCTGTGGGGAATCGGCCAAGATGGACTTTCTGTTGGGTCTTGTAGAGGCAGACGACGGAAGCGAACCCGGCAGGGAGGAAATGGTCCCCAGAAGCGGCAGGGTAGCCTCGGTGGCTTCCTCTCGCGAACGCACCAGATCCCCCCTGTGACAACCCGAGTTCCCTGCGCGCACCCATGAAACGCGACCCTTTGGAGGAACAAGTAGTGACAGCGCCAGAATAATACAGGAGCTGCGCCACAAAGTGCAAAACCTGGAGCGGGAGGTGGCTAGCAGAGAGCACCACCAACCAGCTCCAAGGCAAGGGTGTTCCCGATCTCCTCAAAGGAGAGGAAGAAGTCCTCGAAGAAGCCGCTCCAGGAGCACCCCGAGCCCCCGATCGGAGTCAGAAAGCCAAGGCAAAAGTAGAGAGGTGCCAAGAAGACGGCGAGATCCTATAATTTACACCCGACCTCCGACAAGAAATATCGTCGAGGAAAACTGAGAAGACAACAAAGAAAGACTAAGGAGAAGGCGACCACCTGTAATCATGGGGGGCAACCCCTTTCCATCATTCGATCCTTGAGGTCCGGCTTCCGAAGCACTTCGATAAGCCAATGGACATGAGGTACGATGGGACCCAAGAGGCCAAGACCCCCAAGAACATCTAACAGTCTTCGAGACCAGAATGAACTTGGAAAGGGTGGGTGATGAAGTAAGGTGTCGTGCCTTCCCCGTGACTTTAGCGGGACCAGCAATTCGCTGGTTCAATGCTCTCCCCCAGGGCTCTGTAACCACCTTCGCTGACATCAGTCGCGCCTTCTTGGCTCAGTTCATCACACGTATCACTAAAGTGAAGCACCCGATTAACTTGCTTGGGGTAACACAAAGGACTGGCGAACCGACCAGGAAGTTCCTGGATAGGTTCAATGACGAGTGCTTAGAGATCGACGACCTAACCGATTTGGTGGCCAGCTTGTGCTTGACGAATGGATTGCTGAAAGAGGATTTCAGGAAACACCTTACCACCAAGCCCGTGTGGACAATGCAAGAAATTCAAAATGTGGCCAGGGAGTATATCAATGACGAAGAAGTTAGTCAGGTCGTGGCAGCCAACAAGCGGCAGCCCGCCTACACCCATACTCTGGTCCTATTGCAAACTCAGCAGTCGTCTACCGGGGAGACCCCCTTCAAGCTCACCTATGGGATAGATGCAATAATACCCGTGGAGATCGGTGAACCGAGCCCACGACTACTTTTAGGAGGAGTTGAAGAGGCCGTAGAAAAGGACTTGGTGTACGAGGCTAGGGAAATGGCCCACTTATCGGAGACGGCGTTGAAACAAAGAATGGTCCTGCGTTACAACACCAAAGTACTCAAGAGAGAGTTTGAACAGAACGACCTGGTCCTACGACGCAACGATGTTGGACTCCCGGCACCTGGGGAAGGAAAGCTAGCAGCGAATTGGGAAGGCCCATACAGGGTGAAGGAGGTGCTCGGCAACGGTGCCTACAAACTAGAATGGCTGGGTGGCAGGGAAGTCCCAAGAACCTGGAATGCGAGTAACCTAAGGAGATTCTATCCCTAGCAGCCGAGGCACTCTAGGCGAGCAAGCGTTTTGCCGGGGCACTCTAGGCGAGCAAGCATTTTGCCGGTTCAAACCGGTTTAGTAAGATCTGTATTGATTTATGTTGGAATATTTGCCTTTTGTTTGTCATTACTTCATGATCATATTATTTGCGGTTAGTTGTTTTCAATTAGCCGTTTGTCAATAATTCGTCATCTCTTGGTTTCGTATTCAATATTTAAACTAATCAAATTATCTTGCCAAGTAATTAGCACCAGAACGACACGGTATCCCGGGATTGATCACCCCGGGAACCATTAAGCAACAAACACCGCAATAAACGGCTGCTGAAACGATAAGAGCCATGACCTAGCTTAGCTAGTCACCAACAAAGCGGTAAAAAAGTACAAGCGAATAGCTAATTACCAACAAAACGGCAAGAAAACAGCAAGCAAATTGATTACCGACAAAGCGGGAAACAAGCATCTCGTTTTGTACCGGCAAAACGACAATCAAATTTACTAAAACAAAGCATTCAAAGATCTACATATTACAAAAAACCAAAATACAAAAGCAAGACCGCATCACTTCTTCGGCATATCAACAATTTTGCGATCCTTGATGGTCTTGAAAACGCTAACTGCGGAGGTGTCAAAGTCGGGAGCCAGCAACTTCACTTGAGCTTTGAGGGCCTCCTCAGTCATCAAGATGGCATTCTTACCCTACCTCACGGTCTCTTTGTACTTCTTTTTTAAACCAGCTGCTTCGTTCTTAGTTGCGGTTACCGACGAGAGAGCCTCGTCGTGTTCTTTCTCGAGCTCCTTCACCCGGCCTTGAGCGGTGTTGAGCTGACCCTCTAAAGTGAGCTCCCGCTCGGTAAGCCGTGCCACGGCAACATCGGAGGTCTTGACCTTCTCCTCAGCGTTAGCTAGCTGCTCCCGAAGTGACTGGACTTCAACCTTGTATTTATTATTAGCTTGGACAGAGGACTCAAGCCTGTTCTCCAATGAACGCGCCCCTGCCAGGGCGAATTCCGCTTTCCTCGCTATGGCGGCTCCCCGGAGCAGGGTACGGTACATCCACCTGGCTTGCGAAGAGAGATCCCCACCATGAAAGAAGTCCTCCGTGCCGGGGAGAAGTTGGGAATCAATGAAGTTCCCAGCATCAAAGTTCTTTTCCATCACCGTGAGGACTCCCTCAGGGCTAGAGGACGACTTTCGCTTTCTCGGGTTGTCAAGAATCACCACCTCAGGCCCGTCACCTTGCGCCTCAATCTCTGGCCAGGGGCTCGGGCCAGCACTGGTCCCAATCACCTCCCCCTGGGTAGGTTGGGACTGAGCCTCCGCCTCGACGGCATCATGGGGAGGCACCTCATTGTTCTGGGTAGCAGAGTCATCGTCACTATCGTTAGCAAGAAAGGTGTTGAACAAAGCGACAAGTCCAACCTGTTCGCAAGCCATAGAAACTGCAACGCAGAGGAGAGCTAGTTAGTCGGTAAAACAGTTAATCAAGTGTGCAAATAATAAACATGAGCAAAGGACCAAACGACCACACACCTACGTAATTCCTAGCCATATCCTGGTCACCCATAAGAAGATGGGGATTAACATTATTCTTGCCGAAGATAGCTAACAAGATGTCGGCAACCTTCTTATTCTCAGAAGACAACCCCTTGTACGTCACCTTCGTAAAGGCGTTCGCCCCTGCCCTGAAACTCCAATAGGTCAAGATATGGCGTTCCCCCTCCAAGGTCAACCAGAAGGGATGCCGACCTGCAAGCGGGCGGACCTTGAAGTACTTGTCCTTGAAACCATGGTAAGAATCTTCGAACAAACCAAAGATTCTTCGACCTTGGGCCGCTCGGAAGGACATAAAACCTTTCTTGGCTTTCCCCTCTTTAGAAGGGTTTGTCAAAGTAAAAAGAAATAAAAAAAAAACCTCAACGGAGGCAATTGAGACGGCGCCACGTCACACTGGTTAAGTAGTTCCATTTGAAAGGGAGGGAAAGGAAGGCGAACCCCCAGGTGGGTGAACATCGCCTTATACTCCTAGAGCCAGTCCGCGACCCGGGGAGAGTGTAAATTTAAGTGGAATATCCGTTTGTGAGTAGCAGGGACAAAAACCTCATAGTTGGCTTCTTCATTTGGTTGGGGGTTTCCTTCACATCCGAAGTCACCCAGGCGTATCGGTCGTAGGGCTGCGCTCTCGTGGCAGGAACCCTCATGACGGGACGCTGGGCCATATCTACAGTGGGGGCACCACTCAAAGTCAGTCTATGAGGTCCGGAAACCGGCACTAATACCAGAAAATTACAGTTTGCCTACCCAAGGTCTACAGTTAACCAAAGCCTAAATCTATGCTCAAAAACGAAGCCTAAGCAACAAAAGCCTAGAACGGTTACCACCCTAATGCCTATATTCAAACACTCAGCAAAACGTACAACACGCATGCAAAACCGAAACAAAAGAACAAGTGGCATAACAGTAAGCTTAGGCTAGCCAAAGTAAGAGAAAGGGAAAAGGAACTTACCAGGATCATAATGACGATCGAAGGAGGCTGAAAAACTGGGGAAGATCTGGACAAAGCAGGAATTTGCTGCGAAGAATTTGGAAGAGACGAGAGGAAATGAAAGGGATGTGATGATAGAGAAGAAGTGGAATTGAAAGTGAAAGGAAACTGACACGTAAAGAAGCGCGAAAGATAAGGGTATAATGGACCTTTCACGCGGGGTTTAAATCAATCATCAAGGGCATTAAATGCTCGGCGCAGAAATCGAGGCGGCGTGGGTTAATCCCCAAAGGCGATTTGCTTCACTCGCGCGTAGGGGGCACGCCCTCACCTCAACTAACGGCAGCCCGACCAAGCGACTACACATGAAGGAGAGCATAACGCACCAACAACGGCACTCACGGCCGCAGTAAGCGTGTTGGGGGCACTGTTACGGCCCAACCCAACTGGTATCCAACTTGACCCGACCCGGGCGGCCGGATCAATGGGCATCGAATCTGAGCTGAGAAACCGACCCTGACAACTGTCCCCCAGCTCACTACACAATAGCTGTACAAGGAAATTTCGAGGAAGGTGGGTCTGTCCTTGCGGGACCCACCTCTGACAAGGTATATATGGGGAGGGCCCTACCCATACCCCAAGGTACGTCACTACCACCCTTACTCTCATAGCTGCCTGCATACTTTTTGACTTGAGCGTCAGAGTATCATTGCAGGTGGCTCCCCCCTACTCCACAAAGAGCTCGGGAGATCGTCGGCCCACGTGTCTTGCACACAGGCTTAGATCCAGGCTGGTTCCCACCTCCTCAGCTGGAGCACCTCTCCAACCCGTCCAGAACCCTAAGCAACCAAACAATTTTATAGTTTAGTTGAAAAATATTTTGTATTATAAAATATTAAAATAGTATGAAATTATTACACACTTCACAACTAGAAAATTGTTTATTACAAACGGATTTACAAATAAATTTGGTCTTTATTACAGACGAATTTTTTGTTTCCAACGGATTTTGTCCCTCTGTAAAAGTTTCGTTGAAAATTATTTATCAATAGATTTTTTTTATCGGTAATTTATCGACAGATTTTTCTCCATTACTGACAAATTTTTTCTCGATAATCGTCTATTTCGCTAAAAAGTCAGATTTTCCATCGGTAATTAGCGTCAAACTTTTTGATAACTTTTCTGTCTGTAACTAGAGTCAAATTTTTTTACAAATTTTTTGTTTATAATTAGAGTCTGAAAAAGCATTCACAAGGCGGAAAATCTGTCAGTAAAATAAAACATAATTTTTTTTTTACATTTTTCCATGTAAAATAAATTCGATTTCATACAAAATAAATATAAATTTAATCAAAATAAATTTTTATCTAATTTGTATTCGAACATTCATAGTATTTCAAAAAATAAATAAAATTATCGTATTATCAAACTAGTTAGAAGAAAAGTATTATAAACAAGTAAGTCAATTCAAATCATAAACACAAATAGTGTGTTGATACATTAGAAATTCTACCATATAAAGATAGTAATACTCAAAATATCTCTAGCAAGAATTTAGTTCATAAAAAAAATACTGTCATTGAACATCTCTACTACTGCTGCTTCTCGACTTTCTTCTTCTGGCATAAGCGGTCGTCTAGTGCATTGTCGGCATCACCCTGTAACCAACATATGATAGCATTAAGTATGAAACAAAATTGCTAAATGCAAAGAATGAATGATATAAGATCAAAGAAGAATACCCAGTTAAAAAGTGTAATTTGATACTAATTTTTGAAAGATCATGCAATGACAATAGACAATGTCTATTTAATACAAGACACAAGATAATTGAGCATTAATTTCAGTTAACCTAATAAATTCACCATTCTTAACCCACCTAAATTCACAAACATAGAAAGGGAGTACACAAGTAGTCAATAAGATTCAGTGATTAGGAAACATTAGTATAGATAGTCCAGCCTGTGTCACAGTCAAATCATGTTACTATTATCTTTGTCTTAACAATTGAAGAAATACATATTCAATTCAAAATGCTCCAACTCCCACAATAGAAAACCAATAAATACTCAATAAACAGGTTCCCATGGTCTATAGACTATATGCCATTAAATAAGAACAAATTAGAGGTTCTGAATAAATAAGAAATAAACCAATTTCCAATCATCCTCAGTGAATGCATCACATTGTAGAACTTTGTTGCTTTTGCTTACTGTACAAGCACAAGTATTTGGAACAACAACACACAGAACACCAACAATGAAGAATAATGGACCCTCAAACCCATCTGAAAACCTGATGAGACAGACACAGAGAGAAACAGAGAGAACTCAACGTGGCTGTAAATAGAACTGGCCCCTGCCTATGGCTATGGTGTCTATATATAGGAAATGAGCAGCAGAGTTTGTTTCCAGTGGAAATGAACATGGATTTAGTTCGTCGTGCCTACTTTTCTGGTAAAGAAGATTTGTGAATGCATTTGTCACCTGCGGGGTTCTAATCTGCTTGATTTGGATGCAGATTACCTGCAATCATTGTGTTAATCATAATAGCATAATAAGAAGGAGGAAATTGGAATAGGTATGATGATTTTCCTAGTAATAGTGAATAATACTTCAGTTCACTCTTCACATAAGAAGAACCAGAAAGTGAAAAAGAAAAAGAGATGCAGAAAGAAAGAATCTGAAGATTCTAACCTAAAGGATCATTGGTAAGAAGAGTTTTATACTTCAGTTTCCGAAATCATAATTCAATTCATTAATACAAGGTGTTCCAACACATGGATTTGAGTTTATAATAGAATTGAATTCATTAATATTTTTCTTGGCTTCTTATTAAGAAAAAATATAATAATTGAAATTCACTTTCCTCCTTCTAATTGTTTAAAGTTACATAGAGTTGCTGCTTTTATTTCACAAGGGAAAAAGAAATCTTTAATTTCTAAGGGAATCCTAGGCTCTCATTGCCAATCAGTCACCTAAAACTAAAAATTTAACATTTGACACAACGTCAATATAAAATCTAATCACAAATATATTCACCTAGTTGAAGGCATTTAAGATTTTAACATAATTACCTTAAAAGTGATATAGAATTAATATTTCTATCCAAAACAAAAAGTAAAGTAAAGTAAAATAAGATTAGTTGATAATGGTAAAGGCCTCTTGTTAACAACACAAGGATAAGGTCGACCTAACTTGCACTAGATTATGATTGATCACACTTAATGCTCTTCTGGTTTGTCCAAACTTGGTCCTAAAATATGATGCTCATAACTTAGAAGCTGTTACATTATACACATGCATTTTTAATAGAGTAATTCAAACTACACCATAGATTAAAATTGCTATAGTTTAATAACAATAGATAGAAAAAGAAATCTGAATATCAATAAAAATGACATCTGCTTATTGTCACATAAGTTGACAACCTTTATAACTAGTAATCATATTAATCACTTATGAACCACATAGTTGTTATCCTATGCAAAAAATATATAGATTGATATTGCGATAGTATGCAAACCGTTGAAACCAAAATATAGACAATATTCATATCTTAACCGCACGCCAATAATCCAAACACTCTCGATATATACATATTTTGATGTACCTTAGCATTTACAAGGAGCAATGAAATCTCTGTCTGGGATGAATTAAAAGTAAATGAACTAAATATAAGTAAATTCATATACAACTAAATTTCACACACACATTGCTTATCTAATAAATCATGTAACACGCGCACACACACATATATTACTTATCTAATAAATCATTTGTTTATCTATTTTATAGTTTATTTGAAAAATATTTTGTATTATAAAATATTAAAATAGTATGAAATTATTTGTTTATATTATTTATTATTTTATAGTTAGATTTTATTTAGTAAAATCATTATAATTTGAAATAATTAGTTTATTCGATTCTTCTAATTCTAAACTTAAAAAATATGTCTTATAATTATAATATTAAATCAAAATATAAATAAGTAAAAATAAAGAAATGAAGATTTGATAACATTGAAAATAATAAAAAAAAAAGAGGTATATATAATCAATGAACAATAAAAGGAAAAAAATGTGGTTGGAATAAGACTTGAACCTATGATCATAGCCTTGTGCATGATTTACAAGAAGAATAAAAACTAATTGTACTATTACGCATGTGAAATAAATAGTCTGCAATTTAACACATTAAAAATTAATTTATTATGAATTAAATTTTTTTTAAAAATTTAATTCATTGTTAGTTAATAAATTATTATAAATTTTAGATAATATTTAAATTTTTTATATTTATTTAAATAAACCAATAAATTGACCCATCTAAATTATTTATTGCTGGTTCGTTCTTTCTTTCCTTTGTTTACCTTTCCACCATGGTGATGTTTTGGAACCACAAACGAAGCAATGAGCCACTAAATTAGGCGCGTGTATGTAGGTATTGACACGTGTCATTCCAAGAGCCACAAACATGGTGTAAACTGTAACCTCTCACATCAGCACTAAAGCAAAAAGTGCACATATACATACAAGAATCTCTCTCTAGTAGCAGTCTTTTGGAAAATCTGATCATTTCCTAAAGTACAATAATTATATTTCTTGTTCTAAGTCCAAAGTTCAAACCAACAAATTAATATACAGGTGAATGGACTGGTACTGCCAGTGGCCAGACAAATTTTAACCATCCACTAATCAGCATCTCATCCTCTTTCCAATGCGAGTGTTGAATATTATCTTGCCTCCGATCTTTAATATTATCATCATTAAGATCAATAGCATCCAATCCATGAGAATTGACAAAATCTGAATATTGCGAATTTAGACTAGATTGTATAGGAGTCTGAGAGGATGGGTTAGAAGAGCCACCAACACCAGATGAGTTATGTCTTGATGCACTGAATTGAGTTGGAAACGACAAGAAAGTTGGAGTAACATTTCTGATAGAGGGGTTAAATATAGACGAAAATAGAAAATGAGGTGTTTGTGAATTTTGATTTTGCGGTTGGAATATAGGAAACTAATTATTATAAGGAGCTTGAAAATTAAAATTAGAAAGATTTTGTGCATTTGGATTTTGAAATGAATTTGGTAGTGTGAAGTTTTGATTTGGAACTTGAGAGTTTGAGGTTTGAGATTGTTGGGTATTTAGAATTTGAGGAAAGTTTTGTAAGTAATTGAAGAAAGAGTTGAGTTGGTTTGGATCTATTTTTTTGAACAAAAAATAATAGTAGCAGAACTTTAATTTCGTAAACTTGGAAGAAGATAAAGAAGAGTAGTAGATAGTGTGAGAATAGAAGTGTATCTAAGTGGTATATATAGAGTAACAAAATATTAATTTATTAATAATAACGGTAACATAATAACGGCTAATTTTGCAACAGCTAATTTTACAACGGCTAGTTTTACAACGGCTAATTTAATATAATAATATAAATATAAATAATTAATATAAATTATTAATTAAATAAATAATTAATTATTTAATCTAATTAATTATTATAATTATTAATAAATTAATTATAATTTAATTACTTAATTAATTATTATTTAAATAATTAATATAAACTATTAATTAAATAAAATTATAATTATTTAATTTAATTAACTATTATAATTATTATTAAATTTAATTTTATTTAATTATTTAATATAATTATTTATTTAATTATAATTTTATATCTATTTATTTAAAAGGTGTGGCAAGTTACCATTGGTTATGCTTGAGTCCCTGCTCAGAGAGACTCTTCTGCCTTGGCCTTTGTGAAAGAACTCATCTCTCTCTTTCTCCAACGGTAAATTCCACCATGTGTCAGGAAAAAGTGAAATGAGAACCACCCATTGTAACTGCTCTAAAAGAATCATAATTTCATAAAATATTGAATATTAGCATAAGATTATATATATTTACTACCCAAAAAATAATAGATATCTTATCCTAAATCCATACAAAAAAAAATGTATTATATGTTCCTAATAAACAAATATTTTAAAAGCAAGAGAAACGGACTAATGGTAACAAATATATATGTCTGATTTATATTTTAAAAGTATATATTTAAATACGTCTCTAATAAATTTTACATCGAATATTAAAAATGTAACAAAAATATTTATATATTTTATTTTTACAAATTTTAAAGACCTCAACATAATAAATTTTTTTAGAAATAAAAATATCCAATATAAAATTTTTAAAAGACTATTTGAATAAATATTCATATTTTAATAAAAATACTTTTAATTTTATTTATTTAATAAATTAGAAAATATAACACTTAATATATGATTCACTTTCCTAATATGATTTTCCTTCCATTTTCTGTCCATAGAGAATATTTTTTTCTTTGAACAAATTTTATATATATATATATACTTTTCTCGTATTTTTTTTCCCCATTTTTGCATCATTTACTAATAAGCCTTAGCTTCCAGCCTTCCATATCTCTGATCTGTACCATAGCTTATTTTTTCACCTCCAAATTTGGAAAATCTTCATCGATAAAAGTCTTTAAAATTTTTCCTAAATCTTCATCAAATATAGTCAAATGTAAGACTGACTTAATCTCTAAAATCTTATTATTTTTCCCTTTGTATTTTGCTAGGTTTTTTCTTTCTTGTGTTCATCGAAGTTACTGGATTGTCTGTGATGATTGTACACACGTGACAGGTTAAGACAAACATTGTTTCCATTCTTCTCTCTCAATAATTAATATATACCTTCTAATTCTGTAAAAGCCTCAAACCATGTATTTCAAAGCAAAAATGTATTTACATACTAAAATTAATCATTAAAATAAATTATTATATATATATATATATATATATTATAATTAAATATATATTTAATTTAATTTATTTTTAATATATATTTTATATTTTAATAATTAATTTTACTTTAATATACACTAAATATGATTATTTTCAAAACGAGTCATCATTTTCTACATTATATAATTTTATCACATACACTTTGTTGCAAAATTCAGGTTAACTAGCTATATATTATTATAGAAAAAGTATAAGGAGCCAATGGAATATTTATACAATGGGTACAATAGAAGTTTAGGGAGTATTAGAGATATAATCATTAATGTTACCTTTTCTTATTAGCTGAAACTTTTGGGATGAGTGGTATTATAACATGGTATTAGAGTGTTAGATTTGAAAGGTCAAGAGTTCGAGTCTTGTTGAATCCTAAAATTAGTTTAAATTTTTGGGAAGATGTTTATTATCGCTAGTACTCGGATGGTTATTCTAGATAGTATGAAGGATGTTCATTTTGTAACTCAATAGCTCATTGTACACATTATACAAATAGTCCATTGTCTCCCTCCCTAACGAAATTCATTATTATATTGGCTTGGATAAATGGACACATACAAGAACTTCCAAAGCTCATAAAAAAAAAAAAATAAAAATAAAAAAGAGATGAGAAAAAAAAAGACCCCTCTTTATCAATGATCTAAGTTATTTGCATGAATGATGATCACTATTGGGAGTATTAATATTAGAAGCGCCCCTTTCTTCCTTTGTTCCTCTTCACATTTTAGAATGATCAATTTATACTGAGTTTTTAGACAATAATTCTAATCACTCAATCAGTTTATCAAATTCAGTAGACGAAAATTCTCACTCTCATTCTCAAACATCACCAGGTTCTATAATCTCAACTCGCATTGAGATTTAATTATCTCCTATTTCACCTCTTCTTTTACTCTAAAATATTCATCAAATGATAACAAGATCTAAAACTAAATATAACTCTTTTACTGCTTTAATTGCCTCTATAATCACTATTCTTGATCTTACTAACGATATTTCCAAAAATGTTAAATAGGTGTTACAGTCACCACGTTGCTATGGATTTAAAACATAAAACACTTCTAAAATGTGAAACCTGGGATTTAAGAGAGGCTCCACCAAATACTAATGTTTTAGGCAATAAATGAATCTTTGCAATTAAAAGCCAAGACAGAATTTTTAAATGAGAAAGTATAGGGAGCCAATGGTTTAAGCGTATAATGTGTACAATGGAGGTTTAGAAAGTATTAGAGATATGACTATTAGTGTTACATTGTCCTGTCAGGTTACGTTTTTGGGATGAGTGGTTTCATGATATGGTATTAGAGTTCTAGGTCCAAAAGGTCAAGAGTTCGATCTTTAGTGAACTCCAAAATCAGTTTAAGCTTTTGGGATGAGTGGTTTTATGACATGAGATGTTTATTATCCCTGGTATTCGGATGGTTATTCTGGATAGTATGGGTGATGTTCATTTTATTCATAGACCAAAGATTTAGCCCATTATATATATTGTACGCTTAGGCCATTAGCTCCTTAACAGTACTCTTCTTAAATACAAAACTAGGTTGGTGACTAAAAAATTCCATCCAAATGAGAGAATACATTATGATTAGATATTTAGTCTCGTTATTAGACCAACAACAGTCAGAATTATATTAACTCTAGCAGTGTCTTTAAATTGGGATATTAAGCAATTTAATTTTGATAATATCTTTTTAAATAGTAAATTAGATGAACAAGTTTATATGGTTCAACTTGAGGGTTATATTACTACTAACTCTTCACTTGTTTGTGATATGAATAAAGGGAGTGCTAGGTAAACAATGAAAATTTTAAACAACATAAACAATCAACAATCAAATGAAAATACACTACACCCTAATTTAATGCTACTAATTAAATTTACTCTTTTAACTCTATTAATTCACATTGTTTACACATTGTTCAAAAATCTTGTTGGTTACCTATACTTTTCTTATGAACAAAGCTATTTAGGGGTTAAAACAAGCTATTCGAGCTTGGTTTAACACACTTTCCAATACTTTGACCCAATTTAGGTTTACCCATGCTAAATCTTATGTATCGTTATTCATGAAAGTCACAAACACCAATGCTATATATCTCTTAGTTTATATCGATGATATTATTGTCACGGGTAACAATCCAAATGAAATCTCTCTATTAATTCGTGAACTCAATGCAATTTTTTCTCTGAAGAATTTGGAAAGATTTAGTTATTTTCTTGATATAGAAGCTAACTATTTACCTAAGGGACAGCTACTCATTACTCAATCCAAATATGCCACAGAGCTTTTGAAAAAGTTAGGAGTGGAACATTCAAATCCATTACCAATTCCGATGATGTCAAGCATCAAATTGTCAACCAATGATTCTAAAGTGTATCATAATCCGAAATAATATTGAACAATTGTTGATGCATTGCAGTATTTACTATGACCCGACCTGATATTTTATTTGCAGTTAATCGAGTATCTCAATATATGCATAGTCCAACGATACAACATTGGAAAAGTGTCAAGCATATATTTAGATACGTCAAAGGTACAATAAACAATGGTATTTTTTTTTGAAATCTACTGACTTTCATATCCTTGTATTTGCAGATGCTAATTGGGGTGGAGATTTAGATTATCGCAAGTCAATTATTGGGCTGTGTTTACTTTGGTTGTAATCTAATCTCGTGAAGGAGTGTGAAGTAAACCAAAGTGAGTCACAGCAGCACAAAGGCGGAATATCGAGTGGTTGCAGCAGCACAAGAAGAGATCATGTCCAACAAAAAGCTTTTGAGAGAGTTCAAGATACCTCAACCGGTAACTCGTGACAATTAAAACACTTGTTTACTGTCAGCCAATTCGATTCTTCATAGTAAATATAAACATTTAGAGTTAGATTTATATTTTATAAGGGATTTAATGAATATTAAGCAACTAAATATTGTTCATATTTCTTCTTAAGATCAGGTAGTGGATATTCTGACTAAACCCTTATCTGCTGTATTATTTACTAAGTATCGAGACAAATTGAGAGTATTTGGTGACTCCTCCCTCATTTTGAGGAGGGTATTAGGAGTATTAACACTATATGTGGTTAATAAATTAATTAGCAGTAGTGTATTACAAAATTCTCTATATATAGTTATATATTTCTATACTTTGGGTGTGTATAAAAAATATAAAGTTGTAATACACAATTCACTTGTAAGTCTTTAACAAAATTTTTTTCTGTTCTTTCTTATTCATACTTACTCCTTTTTGTTTATAAAAAATTTACTACTGTGCACTCTAAAATAGATCTTTTAGGATATAATAATCACATCAAAGATACAACAATTATGTTTCTTCGTAATTCGTGGCTATAGCCTATGAACAGTGGATTATGCTTCTTCATAAATTGTTACGGACTCTAATGAATTACTTTTTACTACAGTATCTTCATAAATTTATTTTAGCTTCTAGTAAATTATATAGAGTTTCTGTACTTTACTAATCCGTTTCAACTTCTCAAAAATGATGCGCATTTGCATAATTTGTTTTAACCTGACACGGATTACATAAAATTTAATTAGGACCGAAATATAACTTTTATCCAAAAAATGTATTTGGATAATATTAAATATAAATAATTTTATTTATGTAATTTGCCTTATTAATTACTTAAACATATAATGTAATGGGCTTTATGCGAGTCGATAAAGTGTAGGTTATAATATCAGAAATTGGAGGGAAATTTGGTTTCACTGAGCTAGCACTACAACAATTCCGGCAGATAGCAACGGAAATATTGCGGCAGTTTTATAAAACCGCTGCAAAACGACAACCTGCGGCGCATATAGCGGCGGTTAGGGGTTGGAGCTGCAATCAGGCCTACATTTAGCGGTGGTTTTTCTTGAACCGCGGTTATATTTCAATCAGGTTTGCATTTAGCGGCGTCTTTTCGAAAACCCGCCGCTATATATATCGCCGGGTGAATTATCGTTTTACATTTTGCGGCGGTTTAAAACAAAACCGCCACAAAATGCGTGTTACCACATATTGCAATGTTTTATTTATTAATAATCATCTGGGTATAATCTAGTTAAGTAAAACTACTATCTTAAGCTACATATGAGAAAATCATTGTTATTTAAACTCGTAACACTTTTTCTACATTCGTTTTACGTAAAAAAATTTACAAGTTAAATAAGCTATATATGTTAACTCATGTGAACAAATTTACCAATAAGATTTTCTTGTTTACTTTATTGGCATTTAAATTTGCATTCAAACAAGGATGTAAAAGAAGAAAATAAAATCATACTCTGAATTTATAAAGTTAAAATAAAGTTCTAGAGAGCATAAATCAAAATTACTCCTCTTTGAAGGTATGCCTTACTAAACCTAAATCAAGAAACTCTAAAAGTAGATAAACATGTACAATTGCAACCCAAATCATTAAATTAAGGGAATCAACGTATATAATCATTGTTTACCACATATTGCATTAAGAATTTGATTAATCTTCCTAGATATGTTGTTGTTGTTTACATAATTGTGTCGATATCAGTGATATAGGAGAAAGAGCAAGGAAGGCCCGTTGGTAGAGGAGAGTTGTTTATCATGACTCATAAGAAAAAAAATGACTCGTATATCCATCCCAATGCACGTGTTGTTAGTGTAAGTCATCTTTGAAAATTTTAAACTTAGCTTACTGTATATATCATGCTACTGCTAACTCATGCCTTTCCAATATGTTGTATATTTGTAGGAAGCAATTGCGAATGTTGAGAGACAGGATAAATCCTCTAATATAAGCACCTTTCATAAAATGATTCGCTAGCACAAGTTCTCGAAAAGGAGAAGCCAGGACGAGTTCATGCCTTAGGTGCTGGACCATGTCCCACCCAAGTCTTTGGTAACTCTGCTGGACAACCGTCAGGTTCTACAGAGCCCAATGAAGAGTACGAGAGGAGGATTGCAGTATTGACGGCTAAGTTAGAAGAAGAGCAGGCGAAGAGACAGTCGATACATAAGGTCTTGGGATATCTAGTCCAGCAGTAAGGAGGCAATTTGCCAGCTGAAGTTGCTGTAGAACTGGCTTTTTTGGGCAATACACCGGACTCGTCACGCGCAAGGCCATCTTCATCTGGCAATCACGACCTGCAATAAAAATTTTGAATTTCAATCAATGTTCTTAGATACTTTTGCATTTAAGTTGGTTTAGTGCTTTATACTTATTTTCTTTAAGTTAAGTATTCTTACTTTATTTTGGATGATGTTATGACAATCTCATTATATATGTTATGTTTGCATATATTTAATTTGGTTTGTTATGTTATTTGGCTATATTTACTTGGTTGCAATTTCTTTAAATTAATTGAAAATAAAAAAATTAAAGTTTAATAAATAGACGTTTTCAAAAGAGGCAAAATAATAAAAAACCTAAAATTTTAATGGAAATTTTGAATTTAGCGGCGACAGCAAAATGGCTATATTGTCCATTTTATGATATTTAGCGGCGGTTATCAGCCGCCACAAAACGGCTTTGTTTTCAAATCACTCGCATTTAGCGGCGATTGTGAACCGCCACAAAATTAAAAATATCATTTTTCACCCTTATACTACAGCGGGTAATAACTGCCGCAAAATCAATTCACATTTTCCGACGGTTATTCCAGCAGTTAGAAAAAACCGCCGCAAAGTACTGAAATTGTTGTAGTAGGGTCGTTCTCAATGTTACGTACGTGTTTGCGGGTAACTTTTTGTTCTCTTTTTTTGTTTGCCTTCTTTATTATTTATTTATTAAATGAAATGATGAAGAGACAGGGTTTGATTCCACCCGTGAATGCGTTAATTCTGATGTCGCCTACTCTAACATATGTTCCCTACAAATTCATGGAGAACTACGTACTAAACAACAACAAAGAATCACGATATCAATTACTTTTAATATATATATATATATATATATATATATATTAAATATTTTTTGCAATCATTTAATTTCTTTTAATATTTACTGATGAGTTGACTTTTATAAAATAATTCATTAAGATATGAAATATGAGATTCATTTAATTTGAATTTTATATATCAAATATATATAGAACATATATAAACTACCTTTATAATATGCGTGCGTAAAAAAATTAAATGAGTATATATAAAACGTAATTGCAATATTATGGGAAATGCTAGTTGTACAATATTAATCAGCCTTTAATTATATTTAAATAATATTTAATTATTTTTTTAGTGTAACATGTTCCTATTTTGTAGATACATATCTATAATTAGATTTTAATTTAAATTTAAATTTTAAAACCCACCCACTTTATTGGTGTTTACGGTGACTTTGCTTTACTTTCGTAACTTCACGTAACAGATACAGTTTTTTAAATTCCTTATTCTACGGGATATTCACACGCATTAGTGAATTCCAAACCAAAAAGGACGCTGCCAGCTGCTCCATCTCGTCTTCATTGGTGAAGACCATCACCACCTTCCAGCTGAAGCACTCTCTCATTTTGCATTGGTGAAAGGTATCATTATTTTTCACACATGTGTTTATGTAATTTGTTAAGAAATATCATGTTCAATATTTTTAATTATATTTTAATTTAAACATAAAGACACTCTGCTGATTTAATTAGAACAAGGTTGATCTTATTTAATTTTATTAATAAAGTTATTGCAAATAAAGTATATAATCAAATATTAATTTAAAATTGTGTTGTTATTTTTTTATTATAATACATCTGATAGGATGATATTTTATACAAAATATTTTTAAAACACATCTAAAATCAGTCAACTTTAATAATACAATATAAATGTTAATAATACAATTATGAATGGTCGAATATAATTATATACATAAACTAAAATATTTTCAATTGTAGTTTCTTTTTCAATTGTAACACATCTAAAATATTAAGTTATACAAAAAATAATTTTAAAACACATCCAAAATCATAAATCTAAAATTTAAATTTAAACATTAAAAAATAATTGTAACACATCTAAAATTATGAAGTTATACAGAAAATATAAAATCATAAATCTAAAATCTAAATTTAAACATTAAAAAATAATTGTAACACATCTAAAATTATGAAGTTATACCGAAAATATTTTTGAAACACATCCAAAATCATAAATCTAAAATCTAAATTTAAACATTAAAAAATAATTGTAACACATCTAAAATTATGATGTTATACAGAAAATATTTTTAAAACATATCCAAAATCATAAATCTAAAATTTAAATTTAAACATTAAAAAGACAGTGTTGTAAATGAGCGCCGAAAAGGAGGAAGGCAGCGTTGAGGATGAGCGCGGAAGAGGATGAACGACAGCGGAGGATGACTTCTCGATGTGCACCTCTGAGTTTTCCATGTGCACCTCTGAATTTTTGACATGGCGCAAACGTGACTTCTCTGCTTCTTTGAGTATTTTGTACGAGTTTAATTAATAATTTGATAGTTTAAGGTTTATTTTATATTTTTAAAATCAAAATTTTGAATTTTGAATAATTTGATTTTTAGATATGTATTTAAATTATAATATATTAATAATTAAATATATTAAATCTGAAACAAAAATTTAAATTTTAAATTTTAAATTTCAGTTTTTTAGATTGTATTTTAAATGTGTATTTAATTTTAAAAAGACAATAAATCTATTCATAATTTTTAGTTGTGTTTGTTTTAATTTTTTTTAATTATTGTAATAAAAGGCTGAATGTTGTACGATTTTTAAAGGATACCTAGTTGAACCGCAATATTATAGTTAACAAATTTACACATTTTTCTATCTTTTCTAATTTATATAATTCTTTCAACTTTCAAGTCCCCAAAACACAGCCTTTTAATGTTTTTGTTGGCTAAATTATTAACAAAAGGATCATTAATCTCTCAAGTACTTTGATCTACGTGTAAATTTGTGAATTAGAAAGCCGATCGAATAGAAAATAATACAATATATTTTTGTGATCAGATTTTTTAAAATAAGATATTGATAAAATGAAAAAGTAATAGTCTAATTACTATTAAATTAAGATTGTAAAATTTATAAGTAATGTTAGTTACAAAATTAATTATAATTAAATTTTTACTTTTTTATTATATATTCAAATGCGCCAACTCCAAGGGTGAGAGAGGGGACATCACAAAAGAGAAAGAAACGGTTTGCTTAATGTAGCAGGCAAGAGAAGAGACTCTTAATCAATAAAATATGGAAAGATAAAATTTTTATTTGACTCAAGGTTTTGTTAATAACTTCTTGTGATTCAATTTGATGAAAGGTTCATATGTTTTTTACCTTTTTTTTTATGTCTTCCTATAGCGAAATATATACTTCTGTAGGCTTAGCTTCATTCATTTATTGTTTACAATTCCAATAATTTTTTTTTTTCACAGTATCCCCAATCCGATAGGTCAAAGATCAGAACTCTATTTAAGAGTCTGCCACTAACTAATGGGTTGCTGCATGCACAAAACAGAATTCGAACCCTCGACACTTAATTAAGCGGACGAGTGAACTGACCACTCGATCATCCCAAATTGGTTACAGTTCCAATAATAATGATGATTAGCTTTTAAGATTATTTTACCGTATGTTACTTTGTGATTTACAGATTCTGTTCTAAATTATACAATAATAAATATAGGAAATTTATTTTTAATTAGTTAATATTAATTAATTTTTTATAAAATTATTATTTTAATCCTTTATTTTTTGAGAATTTAAAGTTTAATATTAAAATTTAGTATTTGAAATTTATAATTTAATATTTAAAATTTAAGATTTATAATTTATCATAAAAGAATAAGAAAATAGATATTATCATTTGTATTTTGATAATGCTAATTTTTTTATATATTCAGATAAAGATATAATGCAAAAAGGTTAATTATGTGTGAAGTAAGATTATCAAAAATAAAAATAATAATATTATTATATTTTTCAAGAATAATTTAAAAAAATTAGTTAATATTAACTGAAAAATAATAATTACCTAATTAAAAATTACATAATTAACTCACATGCAGTAAATATTATGATATCTTATATACTATGGAATTTGAATAGCTAGCTGCATGCATGTGTCGGTTTGGCCTCTTGTCAGGTAAATCTCACATGTAAAGATAATGTCATATGACTGGACAAAAAGGGTGCTACATATAATAAAACCAAATTTGAAGTTTTTGTTTGATCAAATTTCAATTGTACATTTCATTATTCACATGACTACTTCATGATCAGTTTCATCCAAATAATTATAATTTTCTTAATAAGGAGAGCAACTCTATTTTGTTAATTACCGTTTCAACAAATGCTACATTAACTAATTTAAGGACTAATCTGTCACGATACTGAACTCCATTTAAAGTGTACAAGGCGGGATTCGAATCCCCGATACTTACTTAAGTAGACTAGTGAGCTAACTACTAGACTAACCCAAACTTGATTATTCATTTATGATTATTATAATATTTTAACAAAACTACAATTTTAAACTATAAAAGATACAAGAAATATAAACTAATTCAATATTTATAAAAAATTAATTCAGTTTAAGAAAACTATTAAAAAAATCGACAAAAGTATTCTTACAAATTAACTCAATTATTGATTATTATCGAATTAATTTTTATTTTTATGATTAAAATTATTAATAATTAAATCTTTAATTATTGAAAGTATAGTTTACTTAGGAAAAAAAATGTTTAAATGACAGAATTGGAAGAGAAAGGAAAGAATAAATAACATGTATAATTTGGTGCCAGCACAATTTTCTAGAAAATCTGAACCTCAAATTGTTTAAAAACAACTGGTAAAGTGGTAATTGATGTATGGAAGAGTCAAGAAGAGAAAGAAGGAAAAAGCATATCATATGAATATGATAATGGACCACATCACACACAGCATTGAATTGAGAAGCAACAATGAAAAATAAAATAAAATTAAGATTATTAAAAGATGATAATATAATAAAGATTCAATTTGAAGAAACACCAAAAAACCAACGCAAGGAAGGGTTAATTAACAAAACAAACAAATTAAACAAACAGAACATTGACCACCAAAAATGGCCTCCAAAAACTTCCAACTGTTTTCCTCGACACATTTACACTCTCATCAACCAGAAATTGACACGTGTCAACCTAGAATTTCTTCATGAGACATCATCTATGTTTTGAGTATAAATATAAAACAATAACCTTACTAGGCCAATTTGCTATGAGTCTCAAGTTAGAACTTTTTTTTATCTTTAATTTTTGTTTGTTTTCAACATTGGTCACAAAAAAGTGTTGGAATTATGAGTGTGATTCATGGGGTTTTCATTTTATGGATTACTATGATTGTTCTTGTTTTGGAAAATGTGGAAGGAAGACATCATTCTCACAAGAAGGGTAAGAAAAATCAACATCCTTCACCACCTTATAATGCTCCTCCTACAGTGCCCTCTGATCCCGGAAATTCGCCGTCCGATTGCAACGTTTTCGACGTAAGATCGTTCGGTGCAGCCGGAGATGGTTGCTCTGATGATACAGGTGCATTCAGGGAAGCATGGAAAGCAGCATGTGAAGTGGAATCAGGGGTTGTTCTGGTTCCACAACACTACATTTTCATGATCACCTCAACCATCTTTTCAGGTCCATGCAAACCAGGACTAGTGTTTCAAGTAAGAATTTCAATATGCTAGCTTCTTTTAAATCTCTTAAGTTCAAGAAAATGTAGCTTACTAACAAATTTCATAAGTGCTTGTTAGAGTCTTAGGTATTATTGGGTGTCAAACGTTTTCTATTGTTGTATTTTAAAAAGATAATTCTTTTTCCTTAACAATTAATTTTTTTAAGGTACCACAGAAATGAGACAAAAAAAAAAAAATCTCCATACATTTGTTTATAAGAACAAAATACTAAGACATGAACATAAAAATATAAAATTATATTTAATATTTGAGATATAAATAAAAATATTATGTTTTTTCTGATAAAAAAGACAGAAATTGAATGGAGACATAACTTATTTTTTTATTTTTTTATTATTATCAAAATTTTATAATGATATTTTTTATTCTAAATTTTATGTAAAAAAAATAAAGTAAATTAGACTTTTTATTATTTGTTCTATCTCTAAATATAAAGATACAAAATTCTTTTTCCTTTTATTATTGTTCAGTGTTCACTTCTCAAAATCAAACGGAGTCTTAATTATACCTTTTTATATTTATATATAGGGAAGGTATGAGGAGCCAATGGAATATTTATACAATGTGCACAATGGAAGTTTAGAGAGTATTAAAGATATAATCATTAGTATTACCTTTTCATCAGCTGAAGCTTTTGGGATGAGTGGTATCATGCATGGTATTAGAGCGTTAGATCCGAAAGGTCAAGAGTTCGAGCTTTGATAAACCCCAAAATCAGTTTAAGCTTTTGGGAAGATGTTTATTATGCTAGTACTCTTTATTATGCTAGTACTCGGATGGTTATTTTAGATAGTATGGGAGATGTTCATTTTGTAACTCAATAACCCATTGTACAAATAGTCCATTGTCTCCCTAGCGAGATCCTTATATATAATAACATTACAAAAAAAATGTAGAATGGCCTTTCCAATATGTTAATGGTGCATGATTATTATTGGAGAGAGGTGATTAATTAAGAATGTGAAATGTGTGTGTAGGTGGATGGAACTCTAATGGCACCAGATGGACCAGAAAACTGGCCTGAAGAAGATAAGCGCAATCAATGGCTTGTGTTCTACAAACTTGATCAAATGATTCTTAACGGGACAGGGATCATACAAGGCAATGGTGAACAATGGTGGGATCTACCTTGCAAACCTCACAGGGTAACTAACAATAATAATATTATAATATTTCACACTCTTACCAACTTTTCATTACCACTGTTGGTTTTTTCTGAATCAATATTTAATCTTGAAACTTGAAAAAATAATTACATAAAATTGGCATTTTCAGAGTCCAGAAGGAGAGCCTGTGTCAGGACCATGTGATAGCCCAGCAGTAAGTATTCAACCAAACCATTATCCATTTAGATTATTGTTTTTTGTCTTATAATTATATAAGTTTTTAATTTGGTAAATTTATCAATTTCAGTTTTAATCCCGTAAAATTTCTTTCTTTAAGTTTTAGGTGGTACAATAGCTAAAAACCGGTTAGATATTTTGATATTTTTTATTTTATTGGTTTATAGATGATAAGGTTCTTCATGAGCTCAAATTTGATGGTGGCTGGGCTGAAAATTCAGAACAGTCCTCAGTTCCATGTGAAATTTGATGGATGTGAAGGAGTGCTCATCAATGAAGTGTCCCTTTACTCACCTAAACTTAGCCCAAACACTGATGGGATCCACTTGGGAAACACAAGGGATGTTGGCATATATAACACCATCATAAGCAATGGTAATAAACTTTTTTCTATTTATTTATGGACACCAGTTTGATTTCAATGTTTTAATCTTATTATTATTTATGAATGTCACCTTAATAGTTTTAATTAACTTAATTTATTTGTGTTTTGTAAAGGTGATGATTGCATTTCAATTGGACCCGGTTGCTCAAATGTGGAAATAGAAGGTGTAACTTGTGGTCCTAGCCATGGCATAAGGTATTTTATATATATATAGTGCAAAGTTTTACCTAAAAGTAATAGCAAGTTAAATTGACATAATATACAAAATCTTTGTGATGTTTGTTATTTTAATTAACAACTTTAAAGAATTTATAGTTCATGCATCCATAGAACTAAAAAAAAAAGTAAAGATGGTAAAACAGACCAAACTCGCCAAATTAATCCACCGAACCTGTAGCAGAACGGGCCGGGTTATCCAGTTTGCCACCCCTAAAGAAAAGGAAAAAAAATGTGACTTCAACAATTAGAGTGTATATAGTACTTTACGGGAGGTAGGTGTCTCTATACTCCAACTCATATCCAACAAAAATATAAGTTTGTTAGGTTTGAAATTGAAATGTTCCAACTTCCAACCATCTAAATGATCTTCAATATTTCTCCAGAAAAAGCTAAGTTAGGTCACAAGTTTTGATTTTCTTCTTTGTGATTCGTATAACTATATTACTTTAGCAGTTGGAGGAACTGTGCAAGCTACCAATCATTAATATGAATAACACTTTCTATTCTTCACCCTTTCTCTAACCCCAATTTATATAGGCAATTAATTCTATTATGTATTGTATCTCAGAGACTCAAAGGTGTGGGACAATAGCCCTATCAGTAATATTCTAAATCGGTGCCTAAAGAATTTTCAGTCCAGCAATTTAATCTTTAACATATTTTAGGGTCAACTTCAATAGGTCTATAAGAGATTTTTTGTTTAATTTTTAATTTATAAAATATTAATTACAACATTAATATTTAGTACAATTTTTAAAATTAACTTGTCACTTTTTGAAAAATTATTTAAAATATTGATAAAGTTAAAAAAAAGTCACTTCTTCTATAATAATTTTTTTTATTATTATTTTTTTAAAATAAATACTTATGACTAAAAAACTAAATAAAAATAATTTTTTTTATAAACTACTTTTAATATAAATTTTTATATTTTAAATTTTTTTCTAAAAGAGTTTTATTAAATTGTTTATCCAAACTGACTCTTTATACTAACTCAATTCTTATTTTATTTTGTTCGACAAATTAATCTTTACATCAAATTTTGATAAAATAAAAATCAGTTTCTGTTGTCATTTAATAAAAGACAAAAATAATCTTTAAGAACTTTTAAAATTTTCAACTCAACTCTTTCATAAAGACAAACAATATGATGTGAGAACTAATTTAGCTAACGAAATAAAAGTTTCGAAACTACTTTGATGATTAAAATTTATTAAGAATAACTAAAGTGTCTGACTAAAAACTTTTTAAAGACTATTTTAGAATATTATCTAACTCTAATTTACATTTTATTAACACTCTTTTATACTGTTAATATATCAAAATTAAACTCTCTTTATACGGTTATTCAATTATATTCATGCGTTCAGATGATTTTTTAAGCGGTAAATATAAAAATTAGTTACTTTTATTAATAGGACAAATACACAATTAATTATCTATGTAAAACTCCTTAAAAATTAAATTCTTAATATATGAGGTTGATTTCAGTGTATACATATTTTTTTTAATATATATAGCCACTCATAAAAAAAAAAAACTTAGATTATAATGATTTTACATTTGTACCCTCTAGCATTGGAAGCCTAGGTGTGCACAACTCGCAAGCATGTGTGTCAAACATAACAGTGATGAACACAAAGATAAGGGAATCAGACAATGGGATCAGGATCAAGACATGGCAAGGAGGAACAGGATCAGTGACAGGACTTAGATTTGAGAAGATAGAAATGGAGAATGTGAGAAACTGCATAATCATAGATCAATACTACTGCTTGTCAAAGGGGCAAGGATGTCTAAACCAAACCTCAGGTGTTCATGTGAATGACGTGTCATACAGGAACATAAAAGGAACCTATGATGTTAGAACCCCTCCAATACACTTTGCATGCAGTGACACAGTTGCTTGCACAAACATAACAATGTCCGATGTTGAACTCATGCCTCATGAGGGTCACTTGCTTGATGACCCTTTTTGTTGGAATGCTTATGGAGTTCAAGAAACCATGACTATTCCTCCCCTTGATTGCTTGAGAGAAGGTCAACCTGACACACTCATTGAGCTCTCACAATATGAATGTAATTAATTACCATTATTGTTGTAATTTCAATGCTTATTTTTATATATTATCATGTTGCATTTTTAATTGTTATTAGTTATCACTTTTTGAGATTCGTCGTCCCTATTTGGGTGTTATTACTTATTACTCCCATAGTGTGTGATGAGATTATATAGAATTTAAGAATCTACATTGGTGTAATTGCTTTCATTGATTGGACATTAATATAAATAATATTTAAAGAGTAATGTTATATGGTTAGTAAATTTCTTTTTGTCAGTATTTGATAAGCAATAATTTGTATTTATATTTATAAATATTTTATATACAAGAAGCATAAATTTTGCTTTTATATTTATCAAAATTTTATACACATAAATCAATACAATTTGTATCAATATTTTTTAAAATTTACATATAGAAATTAATAAAATTTATTTATTAAAAATAATTTAATATTTATGCTGATTAAATAATGACAAAAAAATTAAAAATTAATGACCCCAAAAAATTTTCATATTTAAATTCATGCCTTACGTTTTATCTTTTTTAGATTTTTTAGTAAAGATGTGCATATATAATTTTTTTTAAATATCAATCTTATATTAACAGTTAAGAATGATTCGAGCATGAACTATTTTGATGTGTTGGCTATCAATCGGCTGCAAAATAACGTTTTGCAAACAAATTGAGTATTGTTATAAAATAACTAAATAAATAAATAAGAAAGAGGTAACAAATATAAAGAAATATAAAGAGAGAAGTATTGCAACATAAAAGAGAGAGAAAATTGTTTATTGTTTGTGTATTGTTCCTGAGACTTAACCTCCTATTTATAGGCATACAAAAGGTAAAGGAATTAATTTCAGTCTTCCTTTGATAATCTAAACTTTTCACTTGGAAAAGTTAGCCGCCCAAACATAAATAGGCATCCACCTCATGCCTTATCACAACACTTCCCGTTAGATGACCATTCAGGATAATGCCTCGTTAAAACCTTACTAAAAAAATCCTATGGGAAAAAATCTTAGTGAAGGAAAAAGAGTACAATATCCTTTGTGATGGGACTGCCTCATTAAAAACCTTGTCAAGAAAAACCCAATGGAAAAAACCTGACCAAGGAAAAAAGAGTACAGTCTCCCCCTCTTGCCGACATTATTTTATATCTCGAAATCAGCGCATCCCAATCTGATGTACCAATCTTTCAAAAGAAGATTTTGGGAGTGACTTTGTGAATAAATCTGCCAGATTATTACTTGAGCGGATCTGTTGGACATCAATTGTCCCTTGATTTTGAAGATCGTAAGTGAAGATGAATTTAAGAGAAATATGCTTTGTTCTATCGCTTTTGATATATCCGCCTTTAAGTTGAGTAATACATGCTGTATTATCTTCAAACAGGACAGTTGGAGCTATATTCTGATCAATCAGTCCACATGATGACATAATATATTGGATCACACTCCTCAACCAAAAACACTCGCGACTAGCTTCATGTATCGCTAGTATTTCAGCATGATTAGAGGAGGTTGCTGCTATCGTCTATTTCGTAGACCTCCATGATATAGCTGTTCCACCATATGTAAACAGGTATCCTGTTTGAGATCTCCCTTTATGTGAAAAACCTTGTGCCACAAGTCAAGCTTTATAGCGCACAACTTTATTTTTCTCATTTCGCTTTCTCACAAATACCCACCGGTATCCAACAGGTTTTACATATTCTGGTGTACGGACTATAGGTCCGAAGACTTCACGTTTTGCAAGTGAGTCTAATTCAGCCTTCATGGCTTCTTATTTCCATTTTGGCCAATCATTCCTTTGTCGACAATCTTCGATTGATCTTGGCTCAAGATCCTTACTTTTATGCATGATATTCAATGCCACGTTATATGCAAATATTTCATTGACAATTGTCTTATTTCGGTCCCATTTCTCTCCTGTAAAGACATAATTTATCGAGATCTTGTCATTTTCACAATTTTCAGGTACCTGAACGTCTTCTGGTGTTATATCAGAATTTTGGACAACTGCAGGTGTCTTTACTATGTCTTTTTCAACAGGAATATTTACCTCTTTTCTCTTTTGAGGATTTTTATCTTTGGAACCGACAGGCCTGCCACGCTTCTGGCGTGAATTTGCTTCAGTGGCTATTTGTCCTATTGGGACATCAATTCGAATTGGAGCATTTTCCGTCCTGCCACGCTTCTGGGGTGAATTTTCTTCAATGGCTACTTGTCCTACTGGGACATCAATTCGAATTGGGGCATTTTCCGCTGGTATATAAGATTTGGTTATTCTCTTTGTATCGAAAAATACATCAGGCAATTCATTTGCTATTCTTTGCAAATGTATAATCTTTTGAACTTCTAGTTCACATTGCCCTGATCGAGGATCTAAATGCATCAACGATGATGCATTCCAATTAAGTTCCTTTTCAGGAAGCTTATTCTCTCCCCCTAATGTTGGAAATTTTGATTCATCAAAATGACAATCCGCAAACCGGGCTTTAAATACATCTCCAATTTGTATCTTAAGATACCTCACTATAGAGGGAGAATCATATCCAACATATATCCCCAATTTTCTTTGGGGTCCCATTTTGGTGCGATTAGGTGGTACAATAGGAACATATATCGCACACCCAAATATTCTTAAATGGGAAACATTTGGCTACTAGCCAAAAGCTAATTGCATAGGAGAGAACTTATGGTAACTCGCTGGTCTCAAACGAATAAGTGCTGCGGCATGTAAAATAGCATGCCCCCAAACCGAAGTTGGGAGATTTGTTCTCATAAGTAAGGGTCTAGCAATCAATTTGAGGCGTTTAATAAGTGATTCTGCTAACCCATTTTGTGTGTGAACATAAGCTACTGGATGTTCAATACTTATTCCATTAGCCATACAATAAGCATCAAATGCTTGGGAAGTAAATTCACCAGCATTATCAAGACGAATTGCTTTGATTGGATTTTCTGAAAATTGTGCTTTTAATCGAATAATTTGAGCCAGTAATCTCGCAAACGCCAGGTTGCGAGAAGATAATAAGCACACATGTGACCATCTCGAAGATGCGTCTACCAGGACCATAAAATATCTAAAAGATCCACATGGTGGATGAATAGGTCCACATATATCACCTTGAATCCTTTCTAGAAATTCAGAGGACTCAAATCCAATCTTTACTGGTGATGGCCTTAAAATTAACTTCCCTTGAGAACATGCAGCACAACAAAATTCACTAGATTTAATAATCTTCTGGTTCTTTAGTGAATGTCCATGAGAGTTTTCAATAATTCTCCTCATCATGGTTGTTCCCGGATGACCCAATCTATCATGCCAAGTTATGAATTCATTTGGGCTAATAAACTTCTGGTTTACAATGGCATGTGATTCAATTGCACTAATCTTGGTATAATACAATCAGGATGAAAGTGAGGGTAATTTTTCTAATATAACTTTCTTATTTGAATCATGAGTTGTGATACATAAATACTCATGATTTCCCTCAGTCATTGTCTCAACATGATATCCATTTCGGCAAATATCTTTGAAACTCAACAAGTTTCTCAGGGACTTGGTACATAATAGTGCATTATTTATTATAAATTTTGTTCCTCCAGGAAACAAAATTATAGCTCTTCCGGAGCCTTCTATCACATTTCCCGAGCCAATAATAGTATTAACATACTCTTCTTTTGGAATAAGATGGGTAAAATATATAGTACTTTTAAGAATAGTGTGCGAACTTGCACTATCCGCAAGGCAAATATCTTTAGAATATGTCCTTGCCATTTTTTTCAAAAACAAATAATGATAATAATAAAATGAGTAAAAGTACATTCACAATAAAATTATTCACATGAATACTTAACAAACACACATATTAAACTATTCCATCATTGATCAAATGGCCAATATTTCTTTCAAGATCCTTAAAGAAATTAGATACATCATAATGAGTGGTGGAATTTTCATTATTTGAAACAAAATTTGTTTCCTTTTCTTTGTCATCTTTTTTTTAAGGATGCTTGATAAAAATCAACTAGGTGCCTTGGGGTACGATAGGTACGTGACCAATGGCCCTTTCCACCACAACGGAAGCATTTATCCTCAATTGATATACTTTGCCCATTGTTTCTTTCTTTATCCCACTTCTGGTGAGATCCTTTCTTATGAACATAATTTCTTTTCCTTCTATAATTTTTCTTGTTATCAAAATCTTACCATTTACCTCTTCTGGGGTTATAATTTGCCACATTTACTTTAGGAAATAGGGCGGCGCCAGCTGGGCACGCTTCATGATTCCTTAAAAGTAATTCATTGTTGCATTCAGCAACAAGAAGGTAAGAAATTAATTCAAAATACTTTTTAAATCATTTTTCTCGATATTGCTGCTGCAGGAGCACATTTGAGGCATGGAAGGTTGAGAAAGTTTTCTCTAACATATCGGGCTTGAGGAAGTATCACCGTTTTTTTATTATTGTACCTTTCTTCAAGGTCTTTCCACAGATCTGTAGGATCTTTTAATGTGGGATATTCATTTTTCAATCATACGTCAAGATGACGATGAAGGAAAATCATGGCCTTGGCTTTATCCTTCTAGGATGTATTATTTTTAGCCTTAATGGTATCTCCAAGATCCATTGAATCAAGATAGATTTTAACATCTAGTATCCATGATAAATAATTATTTTCAGATATATCAAGAGCATTATATTCAAGATGAAAGAGTTTCGACATAATAAAAATTTGTTACTTGGAGTCTTCCTAAAATTTGGTTAGAGCATCGTGCTGATAACGTGTTATAAAATAACTAAATAAATAAATAAGAAAGAGGTAACAAATATAAAGAAATATAAAGAGAGAGAAGTATTGCAACATAAAAGAGAGAGAGAATTGTTTATTGCTTGTGTATTGTTTGCCTGAGGCTTAACCTCCTATTTATAGGCATACAAAAGGTAAATGAATTAATTTCAGTCTTCCTTTGATAATCTAAACTTTTCACTTGGAAAAGTTAGCCGCCCAAACATAAAAAGGCATCCACCTCATGCCTTATCACAACAAGTATCAACGTAACATTCTATTTTTCCATATATACTACTAAATTTGGGTGGTCAATATGTCATAAATGCTACGGTGCGGAAGCAAATTTTTTTCTTCACCTGTTGAAATATGAAAATACGATGGAAATAGAAGAAGGAAATATGTGTTTGCATTGGTCCCTACTTGATCTAACAAATGTTGTAGTATTGCAGAATTGACAAAAAATGTGAGCCAAGTTATGCTTAATTAAATAATTTTATTAATAATAATTTTTTAATTAAATAATTTAACTGTAAAAGAAACACACAATAATTTAACACTACAAACATCATATTTTCAAACCACACTATACTCACAAATATTCAAAACATGGGTTAATTGCAAAATTAAATGTATTGTCACGTTTAAAAATGAAACAAAAATTACCTTCCATAACTTAAATCTAGCCCATTTCTTCTCAAAATTTGATCTGTTTTAGAAACAAAAAAAACCCAAATAACTCATCATCATATTATATGCAAAACTAACGCTAATTAATTAAGCATAATTTGGCCCACATTTCATGTCATTTCTGCAATACTACAGCACTTGTCGGGTCAAGTAGGGACAAATGCAAACACGTGTTTCCTTCTTTTGCTTCCACCACATTTCAGCAGGTGAGGAAAAAAATTTACTTCCGCATCGTAGTATTACCCAAATTATTTTTTATATTGGAACTTTTTTGATGTTATGCAGGTGAGTAGATTTAACGGAAATTGGACACAAGAGTGATGACGGATGCATTTCGTAGGTGGCGAAAAACTGTCATCACCATCTCGCAGATGACAAGGAGATGTCATTGCCAACTCGCGGATGGCAAGAAGCGGGGGACTTGACACGTACGCACGGACGCCACAGATTCTGCTCAGCACGCAAAATTACTTTCCTGTGACGAACGAGAAAGATAGAAGAAGACATGCATTAAGCATGCATGGAGGGTAACTGTCCCCCACCTCCTACACTTTTATAAATCTAGCTCGTCCTTCTTGTGGTATTCGAAGAGAAAAATTTAGTATTGCAGTCAGAAGTAAAAGTAAGAGTGAGAGAGAGGTGAAAAAATAAAATTTATGTATGTATTAACAATAATAAAAGTGTGGTTATTAGTGAATAAAGTGTAATTTGAATAAAAATTGTGCGAATCAAAAGAATATATTATTGCACATCTAAATCATTCTCAATATGTAAGTTATTATTTTATCAAAATTATTTACATCAATGCACATGTTAAATTGTTAGTGTTATTAATTTTTTGTAATACGTTAATATTATTGTCATTTTGAATATTCAGACAAATTAACTAGTTATCTTAATATTATCATTAAGTTTATTAGAATGAGTATCTGAATGTTAATATTAAAAAGGTAAAATAAATAATTAAAAAACTTTGTAATATACAAGTAGGATTTTTAAATTTTTTTATTCATAATTGTTATATATTAACATTATTATGTGTCTAATAATATGAAAATTACTTATTATTAATTTTAAAATATTAATAATGTGTAATACTCTGAAAATAATATGTTATTGTTAATTTTAAATTAAAATGATATATTAATAATCATATTTCTAATTGTAGTAAATTATTACTGAAGATGAAAAGTATTATATGTATTAATGTGTATTTTTTATATTCATATTAGTAAAATATATGTATTAATTTATATGTATTTATTCTAAATATATTGTAAATAAATTATGCAACATACATAAATATATTAGCAATAAATATAGTATTATAATAATATTTATCATTAGTATTAAAATATATATGCTAATAATATTTATACTATGTTGTCGTGTTATAAAGAATAGAGTAATTATTAAAATCAGCTCTCAAAATTTTTAAAAATAAAAATTTTAATTTTTAAAACAAATTAATACACAAAAATATTCTTAAGGTTTATTCTAACGTACAAATTAGTCTCTAGTCTATTTTTTAATAGAATAATTATCCAAATCAGTTTTCAAAGATTTTAAATACAAACATTATTTTAATCCTAAAAAAATTAATATACAGATCAATCCCTAACTTTTTTCTATTAGACATAACAGTTTCCACCTATTTAATTTTTTAACGTAATTCACCAACAAAAAATGCAAATTTGACACTTTTTTGTTAACAAAGTTTTTGCATACAGTATAAATAAAAAATAATATATATATACTACATGAATGTGTATGTTAAATTAGTCTAATAATTTTATTGAACAACAGTATTATTATTATTATTATTATTATTATTATTATTATTATTATTATTATTATTATTATTATTATTATTATTATTATTATTATTATTATTATTATTATTATTGAGTGACAATATATATTTATAATTTTTATACAAAAAATATTTTTATATTATAAATACATACCTAAGAATCTAATAAATAAATATATTATTATTTTACCTAAAAACATACAAAAAATTATTGTTTAGTATTATTGTACAATTATTAATAATAATAATAATAATAATAATAATAATAATAATAATAATAATAACAATTTTATTTTTTTTATTTTTTATGTGGTATAATTAATACTAATGAATGTCACTAAATGCGTATTCGGTGATGATGATTGTATGAGCATATCTACTTACAATCTTACATAGTGCATACACATGTATATAATCAACGTTTGAATCACTTTTTATTGAAAGATATATCTGATTTGGAGTTAGAGAATACTCAACATAACAAAATGAAACATACAAAGAACAAGACACAAAACTAAACAAACTACAATAATATGCTTTTAATTTGAAATAATACGAGACTTAGTACATCTCCTTTTGTTAGATTTAAAATTGTGTATGTAGCGAAGATGGTTCAATAATATTTTTTTTTTTAAAATATCATGTTAAAAAACAAATAGGTTTAACTTAACCTTTAAAGTTAATTTGATTATAATATCTACTAATATTCTTTTTCTAATAAATATTTGAAGAATTTAGTGAATCAAGCCGAAAAATAGATGAGGACTATTATGTCTGACGGAAAAAAATGTTGGGGATTGATTTGTGTATTAATTTTTTTTGGACTAAAATGTCCGCTTTTAAAATTTTTGAGGACTAATTTGGGTAATTATTCTGCTAGAAAATAAATTGGAGACTGATTTGTCTATAGGAATAAAACCTTGGAGATATTTTTGTGTATTAATTTTTTTAAAAAAATTAAAATGTCTGCTTTTAAAATCCTTAAAGACTGATTTAGGTAATTATTCTAAAAAATATATACGTTATTTAGATTTTATTTATTAATTGTTATACTGATTTTAATTACGAATATGTATTTATATTAAAGTATTTTATATATTTATGTTACTAAAATATTTATTCTAAATATATTGCGGTACGAAACATACATAAATATATTATTAATATTGAAATATATATTAATATACATACTATATATGTTATGTTATGAAAAATAGATATGTTATGTAAATTTTATTTATTAATTAATATTCTAATTTTAATTATGAGTATATTTATTGTTATTTTCGTTAAATAATGTTAGTGTATCTTTTTTTTCTTTATTCATATTTAGGTGAAGATAGTTTTATGACCGAGAAAATTGGTTCTCCCAAAATGGTTTAGTCAGTTGGTGATGGAAGCATTATAAAAAATCGATTTCTATCACGTTTCTCAAACAGGAAGAGTAAATAGTAAATCATTCCTAATGACAGCATTAATAGATAGATGGTGGCCGGAGACACATACGTTCCATCTTCCGGTGGGTGAATATACAATCACTCTGGAGGATGTGACACACATCTACGGTCTCTCGACTGATAGTCGTGCTATAAGTAGAAGAACAGATAGTTGTTTTGCCCACGTGGTCGATGAATGCGTGGCCAACTTTGGGATACTGTCGGGTGAAAACAATCATGTATCTAGTGCGATCAAACTGTCATGGATCACAAAAATCTGTAATGCGGAGGCATTGACACTCCAGAGTCTGTGCAATGTTATGTCCGTTGTCACATATTCTGCTTTATTAGGACCACTTTGTTTCTTGACAAGTCGACATCGATGGTGAGTTGTAAGTACTTGCCCATGTTGAGAAATTTTGCGGAAATCAATTCTTACCATTGGGGATTGACGTGTTTGGCATATTTGTATAAGTCCTTGTGTCGAGCCTCGCGTTATGATACGAAGGAAATGGTTGGTCTACTAGTGCGGTTATATGTCTTGGCATGAGAGCGAATGCCTTGGTAGCTCCGATTTCTACACCCGTTTCTGCACGTGGAGTATTTCTGTTGGTACGAAGGTAAAATTGTTTTTTTACTTGAAAAATAGTATTATTACCTGATGAATTGTATACTACTATATTAAGTCATTGTTGTCATGTTTGTAATTAGAAATGTTAATATTTTTAGGTAGAATAACGGAAAAGAACACCAGATCCTAAAGAAATGAAAGTAGCACAAGTTAGGCAGCTGATGGACGATATGCAGCCTAAAGAGATAATAACTAAAAATCGTGAGATATAATAAAAAATAGTATTTTTACTGTTGTTAAATTCTATTTGACTGATGGAACATTTTAATGCAATTTTTGTGGCGACCGTATGTACACATCTAGCTTGAGGTGCCGCAAGATGTATATGGTCATCATGAGATATAGACTGTTATGGGTCCATTGATCAACTTTGAGATTATAGAATGACACCCAACTGATAGAGTTTGTCAGCAATTTAGTTATCCACAACCTGAACCTGGCCAACCAAAGAATTTGGAGGAGGCACACAATGTTACGTTGCGTGGTGAACAAAACACCAACTGGATACTATATCATAGTGACTGGATCGCAACGTGGGAGGTGCACCGACGACACTATACCATTGATGACTTTCAAGCAAGGTTCTGAAAATTGAACTGGTCATCGAACTATTCTAACTACTAGTTCACAGGTTCATTAGTTCAATTGGTTGACCATAGTTCAATCGAGAAAACTGTTTTATAATCAAATAATAAATAAAATATAAATAAACACACTAAAACATAATTATAGTCTAATATAAACTTAAAAATATCATCCAAATTAAAAGTATTACATAAAGCAGAATGTTATGATCTCATTCAAATACAAACTCAAAAGTCAAATAACAAAAACAACCAACCAAATATAAAATGCCAACATCCAAGTTTGTTATCAATCATCAAAATCTGTCATAACTTGCTGCAGATTTGCTTCGCTAATATCATCATCTTCATTTCTACTACTTGGACCAGAAAAATCAAATGGTGCAGCATAAAATATACTATTACTACCACCACCACCACCACTTTGATCTAAATTAACATCAATATCACCTAACAAAATATATAATACATTATCAATAAATTCAAGATTAAAATTATTGTAATAAATGATCAGAAAATAAACTATAATACTCACGAAACAAGTCTTCAATATTACTAAGAAGATCAGACTCTTTTTCAACAACCTCTTCCGTTACCCAAAAGTCAACCAAATCAATGTTTTCATAATCGATTGGATCATATTGCACCTTTTGCTTTCTTTTTTGTCTTTCCGTCCTAACAAATTAAATACAATATATGATAAGTCTAGTATAACATATCAACTACACAAAATCTAATGATATGAAATGAAAGTATGAAATATATATTACCTGGATTTAAGACGCAAATTATATGTAACATACATAATATCATTTAGCCTATCATGCTCCAATATATTCCTTCTTTTTGTATGAATTTGATCAAAAAGACTCTAATTCCTTTCAAACCTCGAAGAAGCATATGCTTGGCTAAGAATGCGAATTGTAATGTTTTGTAAACATGGAGCAGAACCACCAAATAACCTCCACCATTCATCTACAAGTTACAATCCTATAACCTAACTATTAGTTATCAAATTAAGGAAATGAAAACATAAAATAAGTTACTATCAAACATATATTCTTACTAGGTTGACGGTTTTTTGTAGCTCGAAAAGCTTCAGGCCTATCAAAGCTTTCCTTTCGATCTCTATATAAGTGTATATCTTTCATTGCCCCAATGCCAGCAACACCATCCAACATATCTTGAAAAAATGGTGACGTAACCGCATTGAAAGGAATCCTACAATCCAAAAGCCATCTAGCCACTCGTTTATCAACTTCATGAAGCGCCTCTTTGTTTTGAAACACACTTTTCAGACTTGATTGACCTCCCAGAGTTGATCTTGGTGCAAACAAAGGAGGAATAATGGTTTTTGCTTTCTTTTCTGGATCGCCTCTAATCACCTGCATAGTTGGTAACTGACTCGGAGTTTGTTGTTCTTCTTGCGCTATTGCTTCATCAATTGCATCCTCAATCTCATCACTACTCTCTTCATTAAAACTTACTTTCCTTTTACTAGTTTTACTTTTCTGAATCTCTTTCAATAAACCTTCTATTTGTTTTTCTACGTCATAAGGGACCTTAGAACACTTCTTAATATCTCCACCTATATTCGCCAAATATTTTTTCATTCTATTAATTCTCCCTCCCCCAAAAGTACTCAGACAAAATAAGCATTGGTAATGCGGTTTTTCATTTATATTTTGTAAAGCAACATATCTCCAAGCAAGATGAGTTTTCTCCGGAACATTAGAAGTTTGTGATTGACTATCGTTAGATCCAGGAGGAAGAGAAGGTTCATTTAAAGCCGAATTATTCTCAGCATTATTATTCCTATGTAGTTCTTGGTTGATACTCTCATCCAAACCTAAAAATTACCAGCAATCCAATAACAATACAATCTAATTACAATATCACAACAACCCTCTCCAACCCAATAATCTCAACAAACAACATCCAAAATTATTCAACAATTATTCAATTATTCAATTATTAATCAATTATATAAAAATTAATCAATGCTTCAATAGCAAGGTTTAGAACCAAACAACTAATCAATGCTTCAACAATTAATCATGCTCCAAGCCTTCAATAACAAGGTTTAGAACCAACAATTAATCAATGCTTCAACAATTATTATTACAAAGAACAAAATTTATACCTTGGGTTAGAAGCTAGAAGCCTAGAAAAATGCAGAGCTGGCGAGGACAGTGGCTGGCAAGAGGCAAGAAAGTGCCTGACAGGGTGGAAGGGTGGCATAGAGCTAGCGCCAGCGGGAAGATATTGCGTGATGGAAAGTGGCACTGGAAGTGGTTCTGATTATCGAAGATCAAATCGAGCTGACTTTGCAATAGAAAGTGGTTGCACGAATAGAGCTGGCAGACGTTAGCTCCACAAAAGTTTTGACGGCAGTGGTGGCTGGACGGAAGTTGCGTTGAAAGCTCGAGGTCTAGCCCTCTAGATGAGTACTGCTTCGCGTTATGCTTCTACCCGTTAGTAGAGAGTGGATACTAGAGAGTGGAGAGTGGAGAGTGGATTGGAGAAAGGTGTTAGGGTTCACTTTCACCATTCCAAAAATGCACCGTTTTTTACACATTTCAAAAATCGACCGGGCCACAGTTCGATTTAACCAACAGGTTTCTGGCCGGTTCGACAATCCAACGCTGGTTTTTAAATATAGTGGTTTTGACTTCTACCCAAACCGTGTTTGGCAGGGTTCACGGTTCGACCAATTTGAACTGGTTTTTAGAACCTTGCTTTCAGGTAGATCCTTATTCACCTACAATTGAATACATCACTTGGTATAGAAGAGATTTTGGTGATCATTTGACTGTATTCGGCAAAGTTTAGGTCAATCCGTTTGATGCACAATAACCACACCCGCCACATCAACAACCACGCCTGCCCCGACAACGACCACCATTACAGCCATACTATCCGCCCCCACTACCACCATAGTATCCACCATACTACCCACCACAATACTCACCGTAGTATCCACCTCCACCAGGGGACTATCATCTGCAGTATCCACCACCGCACTATCTACACAGACCTCCTCCATTATACTATCCACCGGTACCACCTCATTCGCAACAACAACAATGGAAACAACAAGAAGGGAATGTTGAAAATTCTTCAATATCTCGGTTGATGGAGTTAGGATGAGATCAGTTTCGATTTTCATTTTAGAATTCGGCCTCACCAAGAAATGCTCAGCAACAGGAACCACATAATAACGAGAAATCACATGCATGTTCTGTTTGTAGTCTACCGGTTCCTGGTCGTATGTCACTAGATGCTTGTGCTAGTCATGTTCTTGGCAATATTGGCCAGTCTGCTCGCAGCGTCTACGTATTCCAAAGGTAGTTGCCTTGATGGTGGCTTCGGCTACATGCATGATAGGCTTGATACACGCCTAAACGAACAAGCCTGGCAAATGCGCAAAAAAGACAAATGTAGCGATTCTGACGAAGAGGATGATAAGGGATGTGAGGATGCAAGCATGGGTGACAGCGGTGATGGGGATGACAATGATGATGACTCCCCACGTGGTAGTGCAGGTGGCAACCGCCAATGCGATAGTGGACATGAAAGGTCATATTTTCTTCGGACTCATGTGGCACCGCCAGATAAACTCAGCTCATTGCTTTTCATGAAAAATGCTTAAGAATGGAAAGAAGTTTGTAGCCGGCGGACCAAGTTGGTTAGAAAAAAGGAAGAAAAATTGAACCTCGTGTAATTTTGTAGTGTAGTGTACTCTTAGGCAGCTCCTATTGTGTGTGATGTGATGTAAATTTTTTATGTACTATGAACTCTTTTGTACCAACTATCATATATATTACGTTATTTAATTTTTCAAAATTAACTGTTTGGTTTGTAACCTCAAATGAAACTTTATTACAACAATAAACATAGCAATGAAACATGTGCTGTAAAACCTAGAAAAAAGGAAGAACCAAAAACTTAATGTCAACATATTACAACAATAACACTCTAATGACAACTACAATAACACATCAAACACAAAGACAACATCTGAATTAATCATGTAAACTCTAGGAAGATATTGATTCTTATAGACCCCAACACAACTAACTATGCAATAGGTCCTCCCCGACCTGAGCTCGACCCAGCACGATGAGGACATCGACTACGGCTATGTTTGTTGCCCCAACAAAGTTGCATCCTCGCGAATCACGCATCTGGTGGGAATCCATTTCGTTTAAGTATCGGGTTATTTGGGTCAACGCTTACCACCTTGCCTAAGTGCAGGATTAGAGATCAACCGTGGACCGGTGTCAGTTGGCCATGTGCTTGAATCTCCAACTGGTACAAACTCAGTCCAATAAACTCTTCAAATTTCCTCCATCTTGTAGATATCATGAACATAAACACGCCAATTTAGACGCTTGTTGGCACAACATGTCAAAATGTGATGACGTGGAAGTCGTGTCACCTGGAAATTGCCACATCCGCAGGCTCTGTGCCTAAAGTCAACGGTGTATTCAACCCCACTAGGCATCTCACGAACCTCAAAAACTTCGTCGCATCTATCAAAATAATGCACTTGTATGTTCTCTAATGCTTGTAAATTTTCCTGCAACTTTACAGTCGCAAAATTTGAGAGGGCATGTCCAGCATTGATACGCTCTTGAGCCTTGGCGCTCTTCCGGGTAAATAGTTCATTCAAGCGGTAAAAGGTTACCCTGACCAATGCTGTGACCAGGAGGTTGTGAGCACCTTTCAAGAGAGAGTTTATGCACTCAACCAAATTGGTTGTCATCTGACCCTAGTGATGCCCTTCATCAAAAGCCATAACCCACTGTCGACGATCAATAGTGTCACACTATTGAGTATATGCCTCTTCTTGATTCTGCAACTGTTGGTACTGCTCGATGTATTATTGTTTTATCTTAGAATACCCTTTAAAAAATTCATTTCAAGATAACACCACTCATCAGTAATTCAAATAGTACATAAAAATTTAAATTCAACAGAGATCAACTCAATATAAAGAACATGTTTTACCCATGTTTATGATGAGTTTTTGCAAGTAAGGTGTCTTGAATCTTTGTAGGAAGTTTGACGAAATATGTCAGATACAGAATAGATGAAATGCCCTAGGAGAAATCCACGCACCATTACATCTAGCCATTGCTGCACTAATAGACTCATGCCTATCAGAAATAATACCGAAACCTTCCCTTCTGACGACATTCCTTCGTAGATTATTTAGGAAAAAGTGCCATGCGGCAGCGGTCTTTCCTTCAACGATGGCAAAAGCAAGTGGCACAATATTCTGGTTTTTATATTGAGATACAGCAACCAAAAGAACTCCTTTATATCGTCCATACAGATAGATGTGTGCCATCAACCTGCACGAGTGGTTTGCAGTGTTGGAACGCTCTAACACATGGATGAAAGCTCCAAAAAACTTGGCGCATAATCTTAACACCTTCCTCCACCTCAGATCCACGATATACTGGTATAGTATCAACCTGAACTACTGATCTTGGGTTCTGAGCACACATTGCCATACACCATGCCGACAAACACTCATAAGAAGCTTCTCAACCACCAAAGATTTTGCAATCGACTTTTGCTTTTCCAACCACGCTTTTCGATAGCTTATCGTATAGTTGAATTTCGACTGAACATCTGCAATCACAACTCGGATATTTAGAGATGGATCGGCTTCAACAAGAGGCCTTATAGCATCCGCAATTATGCCAGAATCTAGTTTCGAATGCTCTTGAGAAATTGTGCTCATAGTGCAAGTAAGACTTCTATTGTATCATTTAATTTCCCAACAATATTTTCTCTGAATCAAAATAACCTAAAGCAGCCAATCACAACCTTTACCATACTGCAAACATTTCGCATAAAACGTCAAAGGCTCAAACTCAAACACCCTATAATCAACACCCTTGGAAATAGTGTAATTTCTAATTGCCAAGACTACAGCCTCTCTAAAATTGAACTGCATTCCAATAATAAGCTCACTATCTTGAACAAAAGAAACACCTGTGTATGCAAAATAACAATTTCTAAGTTCTAAAAAAGTATATCTAATTGTATTTAAAGGGTTTTCAATTTTCAATGATTTGTACGATATTTCATCGAAGCAGTCACAATATCTAAGTTATTTTTTTCTTTAACTTTCGCACAAAACGATCTTATTAAAAAGTACTCTCAAGTTGAGCAAAATTTATCTTTTTTAAATAGTGAACTATTGTTGAAACACACTTTAATTGGTAACTTAAAAACAAATATATTTTTCAACGTCTAAAATTAAAATGTATAACCGAAATTTGACAATTGAAAGTAAAATTGTCATCACAAAAAAAAAATGATAGGCTGACATACCTGAGTTTGCCAACTCAGGAAATTTTGGTGCGTTCATAGCTTCAAGATCCAAAACACGCATGAAAGATGGCACACCAAAGGGATGTTGGCTTGTTACTGTGTTTGTTGTAGTCTGAACTTCCGTGTCGGTAGTCTTGTTTTCTCTCAACATGTCATTGTTGGATAAGAACTCTTCTTTGCTATCACTGTTATTTTCTTCTTAGTCTATGTTGCCCCCTTCATTTAGGAAGGATTCGTCCACCTCGTGACTGATAGCCAACTCAACGAATTCAACATACAACTCGATCATCGACGTATAAGCCTGATTCTATCGATAAATCATCAACATTTATAGCATGGTAGCTTCATCGGTCACGTTCATTACTTAAAACTATATTACATCACTAAAAACTAACACTAGTTGCTTGTATAAAATATTGCTAACTCTTTTTGATAAATCATTGTATATGTGTTGGCATAGTGACTTTGTAACTTTACAAATGACATCGTACAAGAAATAATAAATATGTCGGACTTGCACAAATAAATTTCACACTTTTATTTGTATATAATATAATCTCACCTTTAAAATATACTAATAAATACACATTAATTTCCATAGCTTCTAAAAGAAAAACTTCTGAAGAGAACTCTTACATATTAAAATCTTATACAAGATCACCGTTTTAATTTGCTCAACGAAAACAAAAATGAATGTTGTTCTAGAACACTAACTCCTTTATATAGGAAGAGATCAAGAGAAAACTAATTTTTTTATTATTATTTTACCTGCTTTTTCTCACAAAATAGTTAAATTGGTTTGAAATAATGTTAAATTATTATTTACATTTCTCGCAGTCTCAAAATTAACAAAAATGTCACGTCATATTATTTTTACAGATTAAAAATTTCTTTAAATATTTTTCGTACCTAATTTTTTTTAAATAAATAAAGGAATCTTGCTCAGTGCGAGATGAATTTAAAAAATTTTAAAAAATGTTTCTCATCAATAACAAGAAGCTTTTAATTGAACAACACCCCACGTACTCATGTTGAAGGACAGAAATTATTTTTAATATAGAAGTGGAGATGGTGTTTTAGTTGAATATTAATATTTGAAGTATATTATATTATTATAAAAATATTCAATACGCTCACTACGCGTTTCAACACGTCTCCTGCGTGTTAGTTAGAATATTATCACGTGTTCAATATTTTCTTCCTCTACGTGTTGACTTCTCACCTACAAAATCTACTCGAGATAAGCCTTAAAGTGGTCCCTGAAGTTACCCTCGAGCCTCATAGTGATCCCTGAAGTTAAAAATTACTCATATTCATTCCTGAAGTTGCACTCCGGAACTCAGACTCGTCCTTCCGGCCAATTTCGTCCAGCTGGCGCAACCGGAAAGCTGACCTGGACTCGTTGGTGACACGCTGTCAGCACAACGGCTAGCTGACGTGGCGACGTAAACTGTTTTGACTCAATTTGGTCCCTAAATTGAGGTTAAAAATCCTAACCCCCAATTGACTCTCTTCTCCTCTCTTCTCCATCGCACCAGAGGTGACTCTCCTCTATTGCTTCTCCTACAGTGTCTTCTCCATCTTTGAAAACCACACGTTATGGCTAGCGCGAGCAACGCAGCTGGGAGCTCCAACAACCCACGATCATTTGGAAGCATCATGAGGAGAATGAATAGAAACAGAGATGCACGTCTGCCAGAATGGTGTGAGTGCGGGTTGAGACCAGTGTTGTGATGGTTAGCGACGGATTCTAATCTAGGGAGACCGTTCGTGGGTTGCCCAAACTAAAAATGTAAGTGTTTGATGCTATTGTTTGCTGTAATTCTGGATATAAAATTGGTTGATTCACTTTCCAGGGTGTAGACTCCAGGGAAGAGGTGGTGTGAGTTGTTTCTGTGGGTGGATAAAATTCTGGAAAAAGACGCAATAACATGTGATGGTAGAACAAGCTCTTTAAATGACAACAAAGAATGTGATTATAAAAAATACAAGCTCTGTTACATATTAGATATGCAGAGAATCATATGTATGTGATTGCATATGCAATTGTCCTTGTTGAAAATACTGAAAACTGGAGGTGGTTCTTGGAATTACTTCATGAAGACTTGGGAGATTATAAGCAAAACAAGCTCTGTTTCATATCAGATAAGCAGAAGGTACGTTTTAGAAATTTATTTGTTGTTGTATAATTAGTATTGGCTGCTGTGATAATAGAGTAAGTGAGAAAATATTCATTACAGGGTAGTTGGATCACTGCTTATATAATGAACTGCTGTGTATATAATGAACTACTGCTTTACTTAGTAGATGGACTAATACTTGATGAACTGCTGTGTATATAATGAACTGATTTGTATGTAAAGAATAGGGACCATTTTGATGTCACTTATAAAACTGAAGGGACCATTCTGATGTCACTTATGTAACTCTAGAGCTGCTAATGAGGATGCTGCTGTTGCTGCAGAGGCTGCTGCTGTCCAACCCCTTACTGCTAATGGTGGTGAAGCCACCCTTATCCCACAACCCCCCACCGAAATTCAGCTTGAACTCAGTCAACCACCCTTGTCACAAACCGATGACTCTCAATAGGTTCAAAAAATTAGATGACATTCATTTTATTATGTGCATGTTCTTATACACTTTTACTAACTATTTTACATGTCTTCACTAATAGATTTTGCCTTGTCCTATGAGGCCACCAAAACTCCCTCCCAAAAGGAAGTCCTCCAAACAAGAAAAGGCAACTCTAGGAAGCAACAATCAAGCCGCAACCACCCAACCAGCAACCAGTTAACCCGCAACAAATCATCCGTCTCATCCTATGCAAGGTGCATCACAGGGGACCGTTATAAGGCTTGCTAACTTCATGAAGTTTGTTCCCAACCTTGGATTCAGACCACCCAGAAACAAAGAATGAATACTAGGATTATTACGTTTAGGAGAAGATTATTTTATTTATCTATTTTGATGAAGCAGCGTGCTTTCTAAATTTTGAACCCAGTGTTGGGGATTTTAGTGTTCAAAACTTGTGTTCTCAATATGTTGAGAACTTTGATATACTTGTTGAATATTGCTCTGACTCTGTAATGCCTATTTTAAATATGTTTTCTGCATTATGAATATATGAATATGGATTATGACTCCCTTGAATTGAGCTATGGCAGATTTTTTTTCTTGGTCTCTGATATGAAATTAAGATTAATTCCATTAGATGAATCCATTAGTAGTGCAGGAACAATTATTTACATATAACCTTTTGTTTATTCAAATTCCAAATTATTCTTACACAGTCATGTAAAACAGTTTAATCTGCATTTCTTTCAACCAAAAGGACAGATACAAGTACATGAACAGAACAACATATGCATATCCCATGTCACATATTTTTTTGCTAAATACAATTGACTCTGTTGCCTATCTAACCTTAAGACAAGCACAACAACTGTAATCAATAGCAGCAGCATACATGTAAACAGCAAAATCCCCCCTCCCCTCCCCTCCCCATTTTGAGAACTCTAACTTCAGAATGTAATCTTCATCCTTCATTCTTTGTTGTCATTTAAAGAGCTTGTTCTACCATCACATGTTACCGCATCTTCTTCCAGAATTTTATCCACCCACAGAAATAACCCACACCACCTCTTACCTGCAGTCTGCACCCAGAAAAGTGAATCAACCAAGTTTACATCCAGAATTACAGCAAACAACAGCATCAAACACTTACATTGTAGTTTGGGCAATCCACGAATGGTCTCCCTGGATTAGAATCCGTTGCTGACCATCGCAACACTAGTCTCGACCCGCACCCACACCATTCTGGCAGACGCGTATCTCTGTTTCTATTCATTCTCCTCATGATGCTTCCAAATGATCGTGGGTTGTTGGAGCTCCCAACTGCATTGCTCGCGCTAGCCATAACGTGTGGTTTTCGAAGATGGAGAAGACACTGTAGAGGAGAGTCACCTCTGGTGCGATGGAAAAGAGAGGAGAAGAGAGTGTGCGATGGAGAAAAGAGGAGAAGAGAGTCAATTGGGGGTTAGGGTTTTTAACCTCAATTTAGGGACCAAATTGAGTCAAAACAGTTTACGTCGCCACGTCAGCTAGCTGTTATGCTGACAGCGTGTCACCAACGGGTCCAAGTCAGCTTTTCGGTTGCGCCAGCTGGACGAAATTGGCCGGAAGGACGAGTCTGAGTTCCGGAGTGCAACTTCAGGGATGAATATAAGTAATTTTTAACTTCAGGGATTACTATGAGACTCGACGGTAACTTCAGGGACCACTTTGAGGCTTATCTCAATCTACTCACTTGTAATTACACTAAATATTTCCATTTCTAACAAAAACACTAATATTTTTTTCATATAAAAAAATCGTTAAAGGGCAATACCAAAAAATTATTCATATTTAAATTTTTGAGCTTCAATATATTCTTATTTTTCATTTTTCATTGTATTCTTTTTCAATGTTACTTTTTCTATTTGCATGTGTAGATTTGTCTATTCATATATGAATATATAATTTTTTTTCTAATTAGCACTAATCAACTCTGGTTTCATATATTGGTATAAATTTCTGAATTCATATATGAAGAATTTGTTAGAAACAGAACCCAAAAAAAAAAATTTTATAGACAAACTCAATTTATGTAGTTGCTAAGCAAATTTAAAGAATCAATTTTTTTAACTAAAGTTATAACCAAAATATTAATACATCTATATAAATTAAATATAATTTTTTGACATTGAGAGAAGTTAAAAATTAGTTTAGTAAATTTAATCAATTTAATTATTTGTTATAGTTATATGTATTATTTTTTCACATATTTATAATATATATTTTATATTTTTAAATTATTTTGTCAATTATTATTATCATTTGTGACTTTTTTCTTATATATTTTTTACAAAATGAATTCTTTCATTTTTTTACCCTAAATTAATGTTGTAAAGTATAATTTTTTACCATCTTTAAATAAAATCAAGAAAACACATATAAAAAAATGTTATTTAATAATAAAAGAATTATAATATTCTACTATACACAGATACTCATACGGTCACAGGATATAACATGATACAAACGCCAATACATGAATTTTAAAATTTTATAAGACATAGAATACACACACACACACACACACACACACACACATATATATATATGCCGTAATGCTATTTTGATATTTTATTAATATTATAATATAAATTAATTTTTTTTTATTTTTAATGTATTATTTTAATTATTTAAAATATTTTTATTTTAATAAATAATAATATATATTATTTTTAAATTTATTTTAAAAATATATGTTAAGAATTAAGTTTGACATGTTGATAAATAATAATATTTAGGGTTAAGTACGATTTTGGTCCATAAGGTAGGGGCTGAAATTTTATTTTGTTCGCAGCCTTTTTTCGCTACAAAATGGTCCAAAGGTTTAACTTAGTTTTGAAATCGTCGTTCGGACTAAAATACCCTTCCCCTTCTTCCTCAAAATCAACCAGAATCCCCTTCCCCTTCCTTTACTTCCCCAAATTCAACCAGAAACAGAGCAAAAGCAGTAGCAACAATGAAGCCACAACAACCAAAAGCAGAAGAACAACAACACCACCAGCAGTAACAATAATAAAATCAGAAGCAAAATCAATGTAATCAGAAGCATAAACAAAATTAGAATCAGAGTGAAATAGAAGCATAAACAGAAGTAAAAACAAAAAGAAAGGCCCAATGTAATCAGAAGTAAAATCAATGTAATCAGAAGCATAAACAGAATCGAAATCAGATGATTATCTGGTGCTACACAGCAGCAAGAGCAGCTCCAATGAAAGGCCCAATCCAGAAAATTCACTGTAATGAAGGAAAGGAGATATGAAATTCAGAAAGAAATGAGTGAGAAAAAAAGGCCAGAAACGAGAAGATATACCTGATCATTCCAGGCATGGTCTCTGTTGAAGATGATGGCAGCACCAAGACTCCTAGCTGGGTTAATCCCAGTTCCAATGATAGGAATGGTTGTCAAGTGGACCAAGAAGACAGCAAACCCAATTGGAAGCAGTGGCGACCGGCAAGGAGCAGTGACGACCGGCAACTGAGTGAGGAGAAGAAGCAGAAACGGCGAGTGGCGAGCGGTGCACGACGTCCACCCTCCCGGATCTACTGGCGTCGACGTCGAGGAGCAGCGGCGAGTTCCAGCGACTGAACGACAAAGAGCAGCGGCGACAACGAGGAGCAGCGGCGGCGGATTCCCTTCCCCTTCCCTTCCCCACCTTCCCTTCTCCCTCTTCTTCCATTAAAAACCCACCTCCCCAGCGTGATTAACCCTTCCCCTGTTCCCCAACCTTTAACCCATTTTTTTTGTTTTTAATATTTTTTAATTAGGGATAATTTGGTAATAAAAATTAAAATTTTGGTAAAAAGGACAATTTTAAAACTAAGTTAAATCTTTGGGACCATTTTGTAGCGAAAAAAGGTCGGAAACGAAATAAATTTTCAGCCCCTACCTTAAGGACCAAAATCGTACTTAACCCTAATATTTAAGTATGTTCAACTATGTTTGACGAAAATTTTTTTATTTTTATTAAAATATAGTTGGACACAATAGATACACATGTCAAATAAGAGTACATAAACACACCAACTCAAAAAAGTGGGACAAAACACATAAATAAATCAAAACTAGTCCAATATTACGTGATTCACCTAAATAAAAAAATGTTACGTTGATCCCCAAACCATATTTCGATGTAAATAGAATTGGTTAAATTCAATTTATGCAATATAGTAGCAAATCAAATTGGTAAGATTCAAATTATATGGAAATCTTGTTTTATCAATGCGTTGAGCTATATGCACAAATCGATTTATCAAGATATATAAATTGATGTAAGTTAATTCAATTTATTATGGTCCAAACATATATAAAGAATACATTTAATAATACGCATAATGAATACAATAAAAAATACATTCAATAATAAACTAAAAAAATAATAATTATAAATATTTCCTATAAATAATTAAAAATTTCAATATAAATTATAAATAATTATAAAATTTAAGATTTAAAATTTAGTTTTTAATATTTAAAATAAATAAAATATTTGCTAAAAATATTATATTTTATTAGTGCCTTATTGAATCTATTAACCATGATAAATCGATAATATCCAGATCATTGATTAGTTTCTATATAAAAATATTTTTATTCTATTTAATATTTAAATTTGATAAAATATTAATTAATTTTAAATTTAGTTATTATGAATTCTAACTTCTAAGAATACATGTTAAGATTGTTATTAATAAAAATTTTAATTTTTTTTATTTTAACAAATGCTGAATAAATCATTAAAAATTCAACTTTATAAAGTTTGGACCATAAATTGGTTATAAAGTGAAATTTGTATTGGTTATGAAGTTATATTTTTAATGATTTGTTGAGCATTTATTAAAATAAAAAATTTAAAATTTTTATTAATAACAATCTTATTAGAAGTTAGAATTCATAATAACTAAATTTAGATAAAATTAATTAATGTTTTACCAAAATTAAATATTAAATGGAATAAAAATATTTTTAGATAAAAACTAATCAATCATTTGAATATTATCATGGTCAAATAAATTTAATAATGTTAATTGATCAATAAAATATAATATTTTTGATAAATATTTTATTAATTTTAAATATTAAAAACTAAATTCTAAATTTTAAATTTTATAATTATTTATAATTTATAATGGGATTTTTAAAAAATTTATAGAAAATATTTATAATTATTATTTTTTTAATTTATTATTGAATGTACTCTTTATTATATTCATTATGGGTATTATTAAATGTATTATTTATCTATGTTTGAATCAATAATAAATTGAATTAACTTACGTCCATTTATATATCTTGGTAAATTGATTTGTACATATAGCTCAAAACACTAATTCGACCTTGTTTGTTTTGATTTATCCTGGCCATTTTTATTTATAAATCGAACCGTCTTATTCGATTTATTAAAGACATGTAATTCAAATAGATCACACTTGATTTACTGCTTCCTTCAATTTGATTTATGCAAAAAAATAGGAATTTTCATGTAATTCGAATCTTACTAATTCGATTTATTACTATATCACTTAAATCGAATTTAACTAATTGAATTTATATAGGAATATGATTTGAAGATCAATAAAACATTTTTTTGGGTAAATCACATAATATTAGACTAGTTTTAGTTTATTTATGTGTTTTGCCCCCAAAAAAGCGTCCCTGCTTCGTAGACAATATCCTTTTTTCTTCACCTTAGCATTCCAAATCTTTATTCGGTTATTCCTTTGACGACAGCACCGTTGCCAATCTCATCTCCACCTCCATCCGCTCCGCCCCAGACTGCCCATCAACTGCCCGTAACTACCTCGCAAACCTCCTCCTCCTCCTGCGTCCACCACAAGTTGATTTTGATTTCGAATTTTTCATCCATCCATATCAGATTGAGAATCAGGCAAGTACCAATGATCCCAATCCCTTGTTCTCACATTGGTCTCGTTCAATTTCTTCGTTAGATCAAGCTTGCTCTCTGCCTTGAAACTGTTCGATGAATTGTCTCTGTGACATTGAAGGACTTAACTTGTTTGGTTTCGTTTCGCAGGGTTGGGTAGTTTTCGCCGAAAATGCCGTCTCTTCAAACAGCACTGCCTCCTGAGCTGGCCAACAATGCCATTAGGGTCACAGACTAAACTTTCTGATGCTTCCTTTTTAGTGGAATCTATGTGCTTGTGTTTGAAATTTGGGACCTTTTTCTTTGCTGATAAAAATATCTTTTTTGTTTGTTTGTTCAGCTTTACCGTGAATGCCTACGAAGAGCTAAGTATATTGGCCATCGGGTACGTGATCTTCTCGTTTTTAGAAATGATGGGTTTCTTGTGTAGCCATGGTGAATTTTATTGCAGAGGAAGATTAACATCAGTGTCTCAAGTTTGCGATCTATGTTTTCAAAAGACATTTTATTTGATGCTCACTACTATTGTATGTAAAGATTCAACATGTAGGATGACTGCCTGTTGATTCAGTGTATAATCTTCGTGGTTATTCAAAGAAGAAGAAAGTAGTATAGTACTAGATATTATTCAAAGAAGATTCAGCTTTACCTTTTTCATTAAGGGAACTCACATCACATAGTATTTAGCCCATGATGAGAGTAGTTGAGGAAAAGAAAATTATAAACATCAACGGTGGATTGCATATTAGTTGGTTGAGTATTATACTTAATGCATTCATATAACTGATCCGTCTTGTTAATACTTAATGCGTTAAGTAAATAGGATAATAGGAGTATGTCTGAAGAAATTTGGCTTCTTTGAGTTTGAAGTGCGATTGTACTTTTAAAGATGCACAATTTTAATTCTGATGAAAGCTTAATGAGCATCACACATTTATGTTTCATCCGTTATTCTTTTTTTCATTCACATTACCTATGATCATGGTATTCTTGTTTATACTTGTTAACATCCTTTCGCAGCTAGTAGTGTACTCCCTCCAGATTTGTGCTAGATATCTAATATGCATGTTAGAAAGATAAGATGTATGAAACTGATTACATTGTGTATTTGCATGCAATTGCAGCAACATAACACACAGCTTCTTGTTGATATGGTGAGACAACAGTTTAAGCAAAACATGCACGAGACAGATCCTGAAAAGATTCAGCAGTTAAAGGATAAGTAAGGATGTGCCTTAATATAGTGTATCAATGTTGACTGTTGAGCAAGTATTCTAGATTCCTCGCTTTTTTCTTCTTTAATTCCAGCAGATAATACACGGCTGATATCAACATGAACATGAATGTGGGAGTTATTGCTGATATGCATACAACCAGTGATTCTGGGTGCAAAATGATATATTATTTCCCTTGGTTTTGCAGTGCAGCAAGGGGACTTATCAACCACATACTATATGAGTCAGAGCAATTATCTGGTCGTAAATTTAGCAAGAGTCCTAAAGCAGTTTAGTTGGCTCTGTTCTTAATTATTCAACCCCTTCATCAATGCAAGGTTTGTCAGATCGTGCATTGGCCGAATCTTCCAAAGGGCTGGAGAGATTGTTATACTCATGAAAAAAATAAAATTGTAGAAAATAACATGGTGCCTTTTTCTTTTACTAGTGCTTTTCATGTCAAGAGTTCTAAAGTTTCTTAAAATTACATTTTACGTTCTGTCAAATGACCTTGTCTATGATACATTAAAAGATTCCAAGCTGAAGTCTCCTTCAAGATATCGTGGCATTATGTTCCAATATATGACATTGTTACTCCTGGATTTCTGATAGTTTAGGTGGTTAGTTGATACTGGTCTTTTATGGTTTAGATTTTAGAATGTTTTTGTTGCATTTGTACTTTTTTTTTTCATGTGAAACCAAGCATGGGGTATTGGCCATTGGAATATTTTTTTTGGGGTCAAATGAATTAGATAATTTCTAATCCTAAGCATTACAAACTCACTCACACCACAATTACACACACAATACTTAAGGGTTCCATCCACTATTTAGCCTAGACAAGTCTTGAACCCAGGTGCACTTACTACAAGGCATACATGATTGACCACTAGACCAAGGCCTTGCATCCGAGGTATTGGCCTATTGGGACTTGAGTGGAATTGGTTTGTGAAATAACGAAGGTTGTCAGCCCATGCCTGAGTCACCATCTTTAGAAAAACAAGACTGAAGGACTAACAAAAAAAAAAGACACTAATTATTCTTGCCTTACAATTGAAAAAAAACCATAAAATTAAAGGGACAAGAGAAGAAAATGATTTTTACAATATCCCAACTAAATAATCTGAAACAACAATTGGCTTTGCCAAGAATGAGATGTTTACAGGGAACAAGGATCTTGCAACCTTTCCAAGCAATCCTTGCAATTGAATGTGTTATGTAGCTAGACCTATAGCATTCAACCAACGTTACTCAGATCGGATTCCCTTGCTTCAGCAGGACTGAATGGTCCTTTTCCATCAACACCATGAGGGCTGTGATTTACTGATTTCCTCTTAATTCTCTTATCCGAGGGCTGTATACTCTATCTGGCAAGCTCGAACTTCTCTGAAAATTTGCCAACTCTCGTGTTGGTGGGGTGGAGCTCCTTGTCTTTGGGCTGCAAACGCACCTTATCTCACCCCGGCTTCGAGTAATTAGACCATCTAGAATCTCTCCATCATTTGGGAAGGAAGCTGTCTTGCCCAAGTCTCCCTCCTGCAGAATCCGAGCAAGCATTGAATACATGAGGTTATGTCACAGATTGGCCAAAAGCAACAAGAAAGCCATTTCGCACATATTGGTATGCAATTTTTGCCATTTCGATGCAAGAGTCATTTAAGTTCAATGCAGTATGATGATACAAGATAAATCTTACCGTGGCTTGGTTGAACGGTGTGGCGGGTACTTCTTCATATTCTGCAGCATCTAAATCTTGGAGGTGCGCAGTTTTGAAAAACTTGGGCAGAATGTATTGTCTTACAGGAACAAGAAGCATGATCATAAGAGGGAACAGAACCCCAGCAATTGGAATCCATGTGATACCAAAACAAACAATCAAGTACACAGTCTGGAAGATCGTGAATGCTGCAATTCTTGTGAAAGGTACTGTTTCAATGTAAGTTGTGTGGCTCTCCTCCAAAACTCTATTTAAAAAAAAAACGAAAAGAAAAGAGCAAAAAAGCAAGTTAGAGAATGAAACTCAATGAATTTTCTGGGGAGTTGAAATGGTGTTTAGGACAATACTTGTATCTCTTGCTCGGAGCAGTGAAAATTAGCAAAATGCGTTCCCAGAACTGGTTCCCGGGTAAGTTCTCGATGGCCATGAATGCAAAATAACCACAGAGTACAGAAGTTGGAATCGTTTTCAGGAATGGCATTGCTGCTATACATCCTCCTACCATCAAAGATTGGAGTAAGTTGCTCACTCTTTGTTCTTTGACCTCGATAGGCAAGATGTCTTCGATTTCCTTTTCGACATCAAATACTGACTCATCAATTGCAGCATTCATACTCTCCATGCTTGATGTCAATTGAATCGTCGACTCTTTCAACTCTTTTAACCCCTGCCAAAACAATAAAATGAAGATTATTCATGCCATTGGTGAGACAGTAAGGGTAACTAACAAAAGACAACGATTCTGCATACTCGAGAAGACTCCTGGTGAACTAGAGGGGTTTGCATCTGCTGGTAAGCTTCTTTTATGCTTTCATATAGTTGTCCCATGCTTGACTTCTTTGTTATACAACTTCGAGCCGTGGTGACAAGCTGGTTTCTAAGTATCTGACAATCACCAAAATGATTATCACGACAAAGTAACAAACATGACGAAACGATATCAAGAAAACATTATATATTCTGCTTCTGATTTTGCTTTATCATTTTACTCCTAATCATGGTGAAGCTGAAGCTCTACAAAGCAAGAAAACTGGTAAGCTGCATATCTACCTGGTGCTTTAGTGTAGCTAAGCTTTTGGTATGCATTGGAGATTGTGGAATCACACCATTTGATGGGGGAATTCCAATTAGACCACATAATATAACCTATCATACATTAAAGAACTTCAAATGGAATCTAAATGAATCTGACTGCAAGGCGAAAGCGAAGAGCTTTAGGCATAAATAGCAAAGAACTGAAGGAATTTAAATACATGTAAGAGATGAAAAGAGCAAGGAGGATAATGTACCATGAATCCCAAAAGAAGTAAATCATAATGGAAAGAAGGTGGCTTTCTTAGATTGAATTCTTTCTGCTGAGCAAGCTGAGATGCCACACTATGATCAAAATAATAAAGCACAGCAATCATTGTTGCAGGAATAAATGCTCCAATGATATACATAATTGGCACATCCAGCATATCCTGTAGGTGATTTTTTGTGAGCAAATTTAGTAGACATGTTAGGTAAATTTCTATGAACTGAGTTAGTGTAGAAACTCTTTTAAGCTAACATCTAATTAGACAAAAGCAGTTAATTTCGACACCAAACGCTATCTAAAACGGACAACACGTAATTAGATGTCAATGTAAAACTCTAAAAAGGGCAGTCTGATGCACAAGCATCTCGCATAACTTGATAAATGCATTAGTGGCTAATTGAATCACATAATGTAGCAACAAAATCTCGGATTTTCAAGTAATCATGCCTTTATGACAGTCCAGTTCTCATATGCACCCGGGGACCATGGATTCGGACTTGAGAGACGCCTAGGTATTCCTTTTGGAACACTACCAGCTGGTATATAAGAAACAGCAGTCCATAACAGAACCATCAATGGGACACCATAATCTGCTATAAAGCTCCTTAACCATCCTGCAATTAGAGGGAAAATAAATCTTATAAGAACTATTGAAACATGATTAAAGAATATCCTAATGGAAGTGCTTAATATTTCTTGCAACTTTCTGTCAACAATCCACAAATTGACTATACAGAAATGAAAATCGATACCTGAACCATACCGCCAAGACCTTGCTTTTCGGCTTCTCAATGCTGTAAGCAGTAGGCCAAAGGACAGAACCAGAGCAAACATGCCATTTCCAAATCTCCATGAGGGTTGAAACTCAGCTGATGCTGGATTTGCTCTTTCAGGTACATTAAACTCATTTATGAGTCCCTATTAAGCCAAATTAGACAGCATCTTGAATCAATTGCCATCCAAATACATATGTATCACATAGCATGTTATTTTCCATTACTATACTAAACAACCACATAATCATTAAACCTCAAAAATTTTATTTGAGATACTGAGAAAGCAGAAAAGTTATGCCTCTTACCCTAATAGCCTCTTGCATGAAGAGCATTGCGATAAGAAGGCCGAACAGTTCCCCGGCTATGCGCGTAAACCTGTTGATGATGGAGCAGGCTCCCAAGATAGCCAACAGGAACAAGAAAACTGCTGTCCACAAGCATACCCTGCACATACAATGAATTCACAAGGCAAATAAGCTTAAGAGTGTTTGCGGGAAAAGTTAAAACAAAGAGCATAAATGATTAAGGAGAACCTGAAAACTTACAGCTCAAATATTCTACATGATTGAAAAAGCCGAAAACTTATTTTTTCTTTACCTAACTCAATATTTTTTGAAGAAAGAAAACCATCCAAACATGTGAAAACAAACTTCTTTTGGCTAAAGAAAGTGATTTTATGACAAAATTGAGTTAAACAAACACACCCGCCTAAGTCACTTTTGAATCTCAAAGTAAGAAGTCTATATTATACCATGCACTCCATGCCAGAAAGAGCGAAGAACCCAAATCCGGTCTACTTTTAGCGAAATTGAACATGAATGTATACATAATCACAGTTGGTTCCGCGACTCCGAGAATCAACAGAGGCTGGCCTCCTAGAATAGAATGTATGAGTCCACACAATGCAGTAGATGCTAACGTTTGAACTGCAGTAAGCACTCCATCTGGAAATTGTTGGAACAATGCACATGATCACACTTGAGGCTTACAGCTTACTGCATTAATCTTTCTTAATTAATCTTTCTTAATTACCATATGAGATCAGTAAGAAGACCAATAGAAACGTAACTAGGACTTTCATGTACCTGTATCTCTTTCCAATTGTTCTCCAAATGAGATGACTGGAATTGCTGAAGCAAAAAATATGTATGTAGTGGGGGCTAATATCCTAAGAAAACAATAATTCAATTACCAAGTTAACATATAAAAAAAAATGGTCCCAGAAAAAATATCAAAGTATAATAAATAAATAAAATAAAATAAAAGCGAGAATCTTTATATTATAAGAAAGAAGCACCTGAAACCAGCATTGAGACCACCAATCCAATCTTGCTTGTAACACATGAATCTTCCTTGAAGATCATTCTTTATTCCACGAAATGGAACAAATGTCTCTTCCATGGCTTAATAATAACCAAAGAAGCTAAATTTCCTTTGATGCTTTAACAGTTTAACACTGAACAATGAGTGACAAGTAGAACACTAAACACTTCAACAGGAAAATGAACGCAGCAACAGAAAAGAAGAAAAAGAGAGAAACTTTGAGACAGAGACAAAGAGTTTGCGGGGGAAACTTCAAATATATAGAGGGTAATGCGAGACACAGAATTTCAAAAGGGATGGAAAGAAAGGCAGTTAACCATTGCAAAAAGAACCAACTTTGTGGAAAAGAAAAAAAAATGAAGAAACAATAAAACAGAAAAAGAAAGAGTAAACAACATTTTCACCAAGGACAGGCAGTCAATAATAAAAAATCAGGGAGGGTAAAAGTTTATTTTGCTAATAAAAATAACTTCTAAAAAATGCTAACGGAAAATAAGTTCTTAAATTATTTTAAAATATGAAAAAACTAATTAATAAATATTTATTTTTCCATAAGTAATATAAAATATTTTATATTTAATAGATGACTTATTTATTTGATGGAAATTTTTATAGCAATATTTAAATATTTAGAAGGTACACGCAAAAAATTAGAGTAAAATTTGAACTTGAGATTTTTTTTATTTAAAAAAAACTCAGTCATTTACAATAAATCTTTTTTTTAAAAAAATTAGTTGACACAAAATTATCAAATTTTAAAAATAAAAATATTTTATTTTTCTATGTTTAAAAAAATTGAATCAAAATATGATTTTTAAAGTCTTTTTTTAGAATACAATTTAATATTTAATTATTTTTGTCGCGTTTTTAAATTTTTTGGAAACTTGTTTATCGTTGAAATTTTTTGGAGTTATTTTTTATCTTTGAGTGTTAGTAGCAATAAAAGAATAAAGTCCAGTAGCAGGGTTGATGTTAGTAGCAATGACCCTGCACTTGCAAAAAACACGTGTAATTAGTTAGAATTACTTAGCCAAATCAACAAAGTTGTTAGAAGTCAATTAGTCTTTCCGTTAAACCCTATATATATATATATATATATATATATATATATATATATATATATATATATATATATATATATATATATATATATATATATATATATCAGTCCCTGTACTATCTTTTGTGCAGTTAAATTCATTTTACTATTATTCTTCCAAAATCTTCCAGCATCTTCTTCTTCTTCTTTTTCTCAAAGAGGCTGATACCTTCACATGGTATCAGAGCTTTCTTCGATCCATGGATAACGCTGCACAAATCTCACAAGCTCCAACGAGCTTCCTCAGCTAGAATCCCTTCACGGCTTTCTCGGCGATCAAACTTAATGAAAACAACTACAAAGCATGGAAGAAATAGGCACTAGCGTGCATCAAGGTAAACAAGCTTCAAAATCATCTTGATCCAAGAAAGGTTCCAGCGCAATTCAACTCAGAATTAGATAGATGTAATGGAATTGAAGCACAGCAATACATAGACTGGGAGGTGCGAGATCAATGTCTGGTAGCTTAGTTAATTGCATCAATGGAGCAAAATTTTGTAAATCGAGTAATTGAATATGATCATGCATATTAGAGCTGGCATGTGTTAGATGAATACTTTGAAGCCAGAGTCAAATCAAAGATTAAGCAGTTGAAGACACAGCTGAAGACGTTCAAGAAACAAGGATCATCGGCAGCTGAATATATCTCAAAAATCAATCAGGTAGCAGACGCGTTGAACGCTCTTGGAGCACCACTTACCAAGGAAAAATACATAGAAGCAGCACTAGGAGGTCTCAGTGAGGAATATCGGGCATTCATTATAGTTACAACTGCAAGAATGGACCACATAACAAAAAGCGAATTTGAGTCATAATTACTCACAGAAGAAGAGCTGATTGATAGATTCAGAAAGACAGATTTAGGGCTGGTTCATGCAAATATAGCTCAAAGCAGTGAGGAACAAGAAAAAGTGCAAGATAGAAGCTATCATCACTACAACAGAGGTGGATTTCGAGGAACGCGAGGCAGAGGCTACTTCAGAGGTTCTGGAAGGTCTACGTGGTGGTAAGGTAGCAGACCTCAGTGCCAATTATGTGAAAAGATAGGACATATAGTTATACAGTGTTACCATAGGTTCAATCAAGAATTCATGAATCCTCAACTGCAACCCTTAAACACAGCTCAACCACCTTCAATGTCATTCCACAATGCCTCAGGCAATCAGCAACGTTACCAAGATCCAAAGATGCAGTCACCTACAGTAGCGAATCCACAAGCATTCCTCTCGCTGCCATCAGCTCTCCCTAACACCGCCTAGTATCCAGACTCATGAGTCTCGCACCACATCACATTCGACCAAAGAAACCTTGCCACAGGATCAGACTATGAAGGCACGGAAAAAGTGTATGGAGGTAATGGCCAAGGTATGAAAATTGAGCATATTGGAAGTTCATTTATGCATGCATCTTTGTCCAGCAGACCTTTTACACTAAGAAACCTACTACATGTACCCACTATCTCTAAAAACTTTGTCAGTGTCGCTAAGTTTGCACTAGACAACTGTGTCTTTTTTGAATTCTGGCCTTATTTTTACAATATCAAATGCCAGATGTCCAAGAAGATACTCCTTCAAGATCTACTTAAGGAAGGACTATACAGATTTGAAGGGATCCAAGTTATCCCAAGAGCCATTGAAACCAAGCCTTTACATTCCCCACCCACTACACCAACTGGCAACATCACCAATATATATGAAAAACTAAAATTCACAACCTATGATCCCAAAGAAAAACCAAGTATACCTGATCAAGGTTCCAAGTCTTCAAGCTTACCTGCTGCAGAACCAAATTCACCAATCCAATTTATCCCAAGAGCCACTGACACCAAGCCTTTACATTTTCCACCCTCTATACCAACCTGTAACATCATTAGGCCACCCCTCTGATAAAGTAGTTACTCTTGTAATGAAACAATGTAATGTGCCGAAGTTGGCTGATGCAATAAATAAAAACAGTCTTGATCCTTCATTTTGTCATGCTTGCTGCATAAGCAAAATACACCAATTGCCATATCCTGACTCCTGTACATCTTATGCACCTTTAGAATTAATATTTTCTGATGTTTGGGGGCCAGCACTAGTGTATAGTAGATCAGGTTTTCGTTACTATATATGTTTCATTGATGCATGTACCAGACATACTACCACTTACCTGCTTAACACCAAAGCTCAGCCTTTAAAGCCTTCCAACAGTACAAAGCAACTATTGAACTCAAAACAGGATTGAAAATTAAAGCATTATAGACAGATAATGGAGGAGAGTACATGTCTCTAGCATTCAACCAATTTCTTACTGATCACGGCATTCAACACAGGCTTACTTGTCCCTACACCCACCAACAGAATGGTACTGTTGAAAGAAAGCACAGACACATCACTGAAATATCACTCACCTTACTAGCTCAAGCCAACCTACCTCTCACATTCTGAGAAGACTCAACCATGACTGCCAACTATCTCATAAACAGATTGCCCACCCAACTTCTCAACAACAAAACCCCATTAGAAGCCCTTACCAATACCAAACCACACTATAATTTTTTAAAACCCTTTGGCTGCACTTGCTACCCCTTGCTAAGACCATACAATGCACACAAGTTTGATCACAGATCTGATAAATCAATATTTATTAGTTATGCCACAGACCACAAAGGATACAGGTGCTTATTCCCAAATGGAAGAGAAGTTATCTCAAGAAATGTGTACTTCAATGAATCTGAATTCCTTTACCCACAACTATTTCGATCCCAACCTCACCACACTATCCCACAACCAATCCCCAATCCCACTTCCAATCTTAGTCCTCTTTCCTCTATTCAACCCTTTCCTCTCACCACACCACACCCCCCTCCTAATGCACCTCATACATTGCATTCTATAAATGATACTTCCAATATTCCCAATGACATACATGCATCATTACCTGCTATACCTGTATCTGTATCTGATTATTTTGCTCTTGCTGATGATACTACTGTTGTCGCTAATCCATCTCCCAGCAATGTCACTCCTAATACAGGTGCTCATCAATCACCCATGATTGAAGCTATACTGCCAGCCCCAGTAACCTTGTCAATGAACCAACATCCAATGCAAACAAGAAGTAAATCTGGCATTTTCAAACCTAAAATATATGCAGCAGTAGTGCAAGAGGGTGCCACTAACCTCTCAGAGACCCTGCCGCCGACAGTAGCAGAGGTTCTCACCTGTCCCCATTGGCGAAGAGCAATGGAGGAGGAATATGAAGCTCTTTTGAGGAACCACACTTGGCAGCTAGTCCCCAAACCCACTCCTAACACAACCCCTAGCATTGGTTGCAAATGGATCTTTAGAATAAAGAGACATCCCAACGGCACCATTCAAAAGTACAAAGATAGGCTAGTGGCAAAGGATTTTCACCAAAAAGAATGTGTGAATTTTGACAAGGTTTTCAGTCCCGTAGTAAGGCCACCTACTATGCGAATCATGCTAACTTTGGCTTTGGCAAAAGGATGGAGAATAAGGCAATTTGACTTCAACAACGCCTTTTTAAATGGGGATCTTGAAGAAACAGTATATATGACTCAATCGGAAGGCTTTCTCTCACCGAACCATTTGCATCATGTGTGCAAACTCCAGAGGTCACTATATGGGCTGAATCAGGTGCCTCGTGCATGGTTCACTAAGCTCAAGACAACCCTCGATAGCTTTGGATTCCAAAACACTATTTCAAACTCGTCTCTCTTCACAATATTTACAACATCCTCTGCAACTTATATTCTTGTCTATGTCGACGATATTTTAGTCACAGGGAGCTCGGACTCTGAAATTGCCACACTAATCAGCCAGCTTAACTCAATCTTTTCTCTAAAGGACTTAGGAGAAATGAATTATTCTTGGGTATTGAAGCCATTAAGAGAAACGACAATGAAATACTCCTCTACCAAACTAAGTATATCAAGGAGCTGCTTGCAAAAGTGGGAATGCATGATGCAAAAGCCATGCCTACCCCAGTGGCATCCAGCTTAAAACTCTCAATGCATGATGGTGAAGCATTTCAGAAGCCAGCACTGTATAGATCCATTGTAGGAGGCCTCCAATATGTAATAATCACCAGACCAAATATTACCTTTGCTGTCAATAAAGTCTCACAATTTATGCACCACCCTCTAGAAACTCATTGGAGAGCTGTCAAAAGAATACTGAGGTACCTGGTTGGCACAACCCAACATGGCTTAAGGTTTCAAAGGTCGAGTGACTGCAGAATTTATGGCTTCAGTGACTCAGATTGGGGGAGTTATGTTGATGATAGAAAATCTACCAGTGATTTTTGTGTTTACTTGGACCTAACTTGGTCTCTTGGTCGAGCAAAAAGAAGATAATGGTGTCCAGAAGTTTCACAGAAGCTGAATACAGAGGAGTTGCATTGTGTCTCACTGAAATTATCTGGGTTCAGAACCTGCTGAGGAAGATGAGAGTGCCATGCACCACCAAGCCAAGCCTTTATTGTGACAGTCAAAGTGCTGTGCTAATTACAGCCAATCCTATTTTTCACAACAAAAGCAAACACTTTGAGCTAAACCTCCATTTTGTTAGAGACTTTGTGGCCAACAAAAAGATCCATGTGCTTCATATTCCTTCCCACGACCAAATAGCTGATTGTCTTACAAAGCCACTGTCAAGTGCATCCTTTTTAAATTCAAACCACAACTCAGAATTGCTGGTCAAGAACTGGAGACAGACAGCAGAAAAATTAGCAGCAGGATTGATGTTAGTAGCAATAAAAGAGTAAAGTGCAATAGCAGGGTTAATGTTAGTAGCAATGATCTTGCACTTACAGAAAATACGTGCAGTTAGTTAGAATTACTTAGCCAAATCAACAAAATTGTTAGAAGTCAATTAGATCCAAATCAGCAAAATTGTTAGAAGTCAATTAGTCTTTTCGTTAAACCCTATGTATATATATATCAGTCCATGTACTATCTTTTGTACAGTTAAATTCATTTTACTATTACTCTTTTAAAATCTTTCAATATCTTTTAAATCTTCTTCTTAGACTGATACCTTCACATTGAGTACTATTTTTATAATTTATCCTAAAAAATAAATTACAATGTCACTCTTAATTATTTATTTTTCGAATAAAAAAATTATTTTAAAATCTAATCCTTATATATAAGAAAGAGTATCTATAATAATACTATGTATATATTAAAAATTATTTATCAAATCCTGCATTTATTTTTAAATATATATATATATATATATATATATATATATATATATATATTATTTAATTTATTTTTTATATATTTTATATTCAAACGTGTTTTTTATATAAATAGTTGATTTGGTGAATGATATTGTATTGGAAGAGCTAAGCATTCAGACCACTAATCCAATCTTGTTATTTAAATGTGAATAAGTTATCAAAATTTTAATTTAACTTTCAATAACTAAATTAAATTATGTGTTTGGAATGATTACCAATATTTTCTTTCACAGATATAAGGAAAAAGGAATTAGGTTAGGGAATAAAAACAATTACAATTAGAAATTAATTACGTTTCAATGATTTTCATTAATGTTTTCCTTAAGTTTCTCTTTTTTTTTTATTAGATTTTTTATTTAAAACTAATATTATCAAAAGAACATGTGATAAAGGTACAACTGAAAATTTTGAAGGGATAGACGATGACTGAGAGTAGAAAAGGAATGAGGATTTGACATAATTAAGGTAAAGATTGGAAATAATTATTTATTTATCTTTTTTATTAAGAATTTGTTTGGGTGAGTTTTTTAAAATAAAATTTGAGTTATTTTTTAAAAATATTTTATAAAAAAATAAAAATAATTTTATATTTTGAATATTTCATGTAAATTTTTTTATTTAATTATATTTAGATATAATAATATAAAAATTTGTTTTGTTTATTTTTTTATATAAAAAATATTAAAAAAAATATAAATTATAACTTCTCAAAATTTTTTAATATTTTTATTATTAAAAATTTACCAAACACTCTAAAAAATAAAAAAATTTAACTACCAGTGAGTTTTGGTCTAAAAAACCACACGATGTTACCGAGTAACGGAATGGAATGTATGTTGGATTTATTAACGGAGAGTGTGACAAGCTGACTTGGTAATAAGGAATGACTTGGAAATTGGAATGATCATGTTCTAGTTTCCTTTTATTTATTTTTTTTATGTGAATATGCTGTCACGGAAAAAAAGAAAAATGAAAAAAAGACATACAAGTAAATAAAAAAATATTATTTTTCTCTTCTATGAGATATTAAAATGACACTTTTTTTATCTCTATTTATAAAATATATCTTCCTCTCCCTTATAATTTTTAAAAAACTTCTTCTTTAATTCGTTTTAAACTTTTTGTGTTAATTAAGGTTAATTTTATTCATTTTTAAAGAAAAAATAAATTATTTTTTATAAAAATATCCTTTGTCAAAAATTTTATTTTTATCATTACATTTTGCTTACTGATGATCGGATTTTTGACGGTTTAGAATTTCACAAATAAATTCTCGTTGCAAGTATAGTCTCTAAACCAATCACTAATCCTTTCATACAAAAAGTTGTTTGTCACTAAAACAAACCCCTAAAATTTATAAACCGAAGTATTCAAACCTCGGGTCGTTCTCCCTAGGAATTACAATAAAGTGTCTTGTTATTGGTTTGAGTTGTTTTGGGGTTTTGAATAAGAAGCATGAAAAGTAAATGGCAATGAAAATAAACTAACAACTATAAAGGCTCTTGGCAAGGTATGAAAATTAGAAGTCCTATCCTAGTTATCCTTCTCAATTGTGATGAGAATTGTTCATTGCTACCACTTAGTTAACCCTTACTAATTAAAGGAAAGTCAAGTGGATGAATTGACTTGAGCCACAAGTCCTAGCCAACTCCCAAGGAAAGACTAGCTTTAGTGCACTCCAAACCAATTAGCAATCTCTCCAATTATCAATCAACAAAGGAATTAGATAACTCAAGTATCACTAATTACTCTACCTAGGCCAAGAGGAACAAAATCTACACTAAAACTAAAAGAGACATTTCAACAAACACATAGAGTGCAATAGAAGTAAACATTATTAAATGCAAGAATTAAAGGAATCTACAACTACAAAGGCAAGAGATCAACAATAGAAAAGCAAAAAAGAACAATTATTATGAATTACCTCTTATTGAATTGGAAGAAAGTAGAAGGAACAAAAGTAGATCTACAACAAAATATAAGAACAACATAAAGGAAATTACAATAAAAGAATAGAAGAAGATTGAATGTAGCAACAAAGAATTGAGAGATAGAAGTAGAAGAAAGCAAAGATTAAACCCTAGATCTAAGAACTAATCCTAATCCTAATCCTAATTCTAGAGAGAAGTGAGAGCTTCTCTCTCTAGAAACTACTTCTAAACTAATCCTAATGTGTGTGTAATGAATGGAATCCCCCTTTCTCTTCAATCCTTGGCTTTAAATAGCATCTTTGGCGCCAAAGTTGGTTGCAATTGGGCCCCACAACCCTTCAGAATTCGTTGGTTGCGAATTCATTAAAAAATCATATATCAGCACCGACGCGTATGCGCACAGCACGCGTACGCGTCCATGGGGTGATTCGCAGGTGCGCGCAAGCGCCAGGTGCGCGCGCGCGTCCATGGGCGAGTTCAACTTCTTTGACTTTTCATGATTTTTCCACTTTGCATGCTTTCCCTCTTCACTCCTTTGATCCATTCCTAGCCCTTTTCAATCTGAAATCACTAACAAACATATCAAGGCATCTAGTGGAATCAAAGGGAGATTAAAACCATCAAATTAAGGGTTGAAAAGCATGTTTTCACATCTAAGCACAAATAAGGAGACAATCACAAAACCATGCTATTTCAATGGATAAATATGGGTAAAAGGTGATACAATCCCCAAAAATCAATACAAAACAAACCGTCAAATTGGGGTTTGTCAACCTCCCCACACTTAAACCAAGCATGTCCTCATGCTTAAACCAAGAATGAAGTAAGGGTATGGCATTTATTCAATGGAAACTAACTAAATGCAATCTACCTATATGCAACTATCTAAATGAATGCAAGTGCTTGGTCAAAATAAATCAATTCCCAAGAAGCATATATGCACAAGGGCTAAGGACTAGCAAGTCTAATCCACAATTGAATTGAGCTATTAAATATTTTCACAAACTTGCATGAAAGGAGATGATCATAGGTGAAAACATGTAATTGAGCATCGAACCCTCACCGGATGTGTTTGCACTCTATTCGCTCAAGTGTTTAGGGTTGATTCACTCAATTCTCCTCTATTTCATGCTTTCCAAGATTTGTTTTTCTTCTAACAATCAACATTTATTTCATGCATGCATACAAGTATCATGAGGTCTTTTCATTGGTTGTAATGGGGCTAGGGTCAAGGTAGGATGCATATTTGGTCAAGTGAGCTTGAAATTTGAATCTTTGATAAGCTTAAACTTCCCGCCTAACCTATGACATCCTATACAATTAAGTTCTAACCTAACTACCCATTTTCTCACTTTTTCACATACTCATGCATTTTCTTTTCATTTCACAACTCATATGCATTGATCTTATTGAGCTTCACTTTGGGGCATTTTGTCCCCTTTTTATTATTTTTATTCTTTTTTTCTTTTTTTTTCTATTTTTTTTCTTTTTTCCATATTGTTTTTCTTTTTCACTTTTATTTCTTTTTCTTTTGTTTTTCTTATTTTTTTTTTATATACAAGAACCTCAATGCATAAGGTTTTACATTTGATCAATACATGAGTATGTACCCAATTCCCAATATTTCCAATAACATTACAAAACTACCCTTTTATTCACCCAATGTCCCAAGGTTCCCACACTTGAATGATACTCACACACACTAGCCTAAGCTAATCAGAGATCCAAATTAGGGACATTTATTGTTTTTCGCTTTAAGGCTTGTAATGTGCTAAATTAAGAACAAGTGGGTTAATCGTAGGCTCAAATTTGGCTAACAAAGGAAGATCAAAGGTAGGCTATTTGGGTAAGTGAGCTAAATGAAATGATGGCCTCAATCACATAAATGCATGAATACACAAAATAATGGACATAAAGAATCAAACAAATCAAAGATTACAATCATAGAAAGAGAATAATGCACACAAGAAGGAAAAATAAGTGGTTATAAGATGTAACCACACCATTAGGCTCAAATCTCACAAGCTTGTGTTCTTAGCTCATAAATCATATTCCACAATATATATAATTCAAGCAAGTTCTATGAAAAGTTTTCACTCAAATCAATTGACATGCCCTATAGATAGAAATCCTTGGAAAATTTCATTATTTTGACTAAGCTTATTGTGTATATATATGCAAAAATAAGAAAATGCAACAAAAATCCAAAAATCCTAAAATGAAATGCAAAAGTGTTGGGATTAGAAATTTGTCACCCAAAATCGCCGACCAGTCGGACGACCTCCCCACACTTAAAAGTTTGCACCGTCCTCGGTGCACTCAAAGATGAGCAAGGGGGTACGGCGACTCTCCGGATTGCTATGTGTTCTTTCTTCCACTTCCATGGTTGCTTGTGGTGCATTCGTTATGAAAAACAAAAATATAACACCATAAGATGAGAAGATATAAAAGCAAGGAAGCATACATTGTTGGAATGAGGTAAATCACTAGAATGAGGTGAGTGAATTAGTGTGACATTAAGAAATATGAGGTGTGTGAATTCTAATTTGCGCGGTTTAGAATACACATTAGCATAAAAGCTATGTCACAAAGGAAGCATGCACTTCACTTATCCTAGTGTGCTTGAGATGCTTTAAGTAAGCTTGTAAGGTAAGACAAGCATTAGAGAAGCATGAAAGCATTCAAGTCAAACATATGGATGGATATAATCATGAACACAATGCATTAAGGTAAATGCACAACATCATCCATCAAGAGGTTGCCTAATCGAGGGAAAAGGATCCAAATCACATGGTGGCTAGCTACAACATGCAATTCAAAAGAGTTATAAGCTCGAAGACAATTCTCATCACTTGGTATTTTTTCAAAAGGTAAGCATGAAGAACTCAAAACCAAGTAACAAAATATAACCTCAATCACAGAATCCAACAAAGATTATCTAAAAACATTCATGCTAAAATAGCATTTAGGCAATAAGGGCAGCAACGTATAATAAACAAAGTCAATAATCCAACACTTATGATGAAAAGAGAGAAAATAAAATGAAAGCTAAACTAAAACTAACTAACTAACTAACCAACTAACTAATTAACTAACTAAAATAAATGGTTATCCATGGTGTTTGGAAGTGTTGGATGAGGGGTAGGAGAAGGGAAGAAGAAAGGAGAAGGAAAGAATTGGAAAGAGGAGAAGAAAAGAAAAGTGGATGGGAGAAAGAAATCCGCGCGTACGCACGCATGGCGCGCGCGCGTCGTTGGCTTATTTCGAGAGTGGCGCGTACGCGTCATGTGCGCGAGCGCGCAAATAGGTTTGTGCCAGAGGCACAACGTTGGCGCGGCGCAGGCACAACTCTCTGGAAAATGTATGGAGGTTGGAACTTCTCAATCCACGCGTACGCACGCATGGCGCGCGCGTGGATGGTCGAAAATGCTGTAAGTGCGCGTACGCGCCATGTACGCGTACGCGTGGATGGTGCTCTGTTTTTCAAAAATTTTTTTCTATGTTTTTGCACCAATCCAAGCATTCCAAAATTCCAAACAGCTACCAAAACACCATAAAACCTTATTTAACATACTTAAACTACCAAACATACTCAACTAACTAAACAAAACATGAAATTAAACTAATTCTACCAATATATACAAAAGAGAAAATAAAAGGATTTTACCATGGTGGGTTGTCTCCCACCTAGCACTTTTGTTTATTGTCCTTAAGTTGGACTTATGGGGAGCTCCTCTCAAGGTGGCTTGTGCTTGAAGCTATCCTTGAACATCCACCAATGCTTGAATCTCCAATAAGCTCCATTCTTTAATTTTAATATCTTCAAGCCTTGATGGAGTTCTTCACAAACCATGGGCTCCCAAAATTGATCCTCATATATTCCCGGATCCCATATCCTATTTCCAAACCCATCTTCAAGTTGATTATCATTATTCCATTTGGGTGGCATGACCTTAGAATTCTCAATAAAGTGACCAAACATTCTCCTAGACCCAAACAATCTAGCTCTATACCAAACCTTGCAATTAAGCTTTGAACATGCAACCATAATGAGCCTAGAATAATGTTTCTAACCACTAGCCATTTCCTTTTTGCTTTTAAAGCCACAAATATGTCTAAGTTGACCATCCGTCTCAAGCAAACCATATTCAAGGGGAATAATAAAGCTTGAGTATAAGGAATTTACCCACTTGAATGAAAGAATGGATGGTGGTGGCTTGGGGAGAGGTATCTCCAATGTGCTAGCAAGCTTTACTCCCTTGTGTTCTCCCTTATTAATCTCCACCTCTTCATAAGCTTCTTCACTTCCAATCCTTTGTTCATCAATTTCATCTAACTCTTCCCCATCACTCAAATCATAAATGGGAGGTTGAGAGAAATCTACCTTCACATTGCTTTCTATCTCATTAGGAGAAGGTTCTTCAAATTCAAAGGATTCACCACCAAGATGGTTGGATGCATGATCTTCATCACCAAGGGAACTCAATTCTTGCTTCATTCCTTCCAAGTCTTCATATAGAATATGCCTTGGAGGTTGTGCACATTCCTCCTCAATATCAAATTTACTCTTCTTGGAGGGATTTTCTTTGATTTTAGCTTCCCATGGAAGTTCCGCATCTCCTAAGTCTTCAACCACTTCTTCCTCTTCTTCAATGGTCATAGGTTCCTCCAATTGTTCTAACACAAAGTAGCCTTCCTCCTTTTCCACCGGAGTTTCCAATCTCTCCTTCATGCTATGCTCTTCTTGAGCCATGGGAGTTCCTTGAGTGTCCAAAAGTTGGGATGCTAACCGGTTTACCACCGCATCCAAGGCGGTCATGAATTGTTGCACATCCCTTGTCATCTCCTCATGTCCTTGAAGAAGAACACCAAGGGTTCCATCCATTAGAGGTTGGAGTGGATAAGAAGGTTCATTGTCTTGGAGAAAGGGTTCATTATAGGAAGGTGGTTCTTCTTGGTGAGGTGGTGGTGTGTATTGAAGTGGTTCTTGGGAGTAGTAATCTTGGAATTGTGGTTCCATGTATGGCTCATATGGTTCAAAAGGAGGTTGGTATGGTGGGTAAGGATCATGGTCATATGGAGGTGTTTGTTGAAAATAGGCTTGTGAGTGTGGTTGAGGGTCATGTTGAGGATATGACTCATAGGCATATAGTGGTGGTTCTTGGAAATCACAAGGAGATCCACCATAGCCATTTGATTGATATGCATCAAAGAATGGCTCTTCCTCATAGTGCATTGGTGGGGGTTGTTGCCATGATGATTGATCATAAGCATATGGCTCTTCCCACCTTTGATTGTCCCATCCTTGATACACATCTCCATTATAGTCCTCATCACCTACAACATAGTTATAATCACACTCATAGCCAAAATGAGAATTCATAATGGAAAGAGAAAACAAAAATCAAAAGATAATGGAAAATAAGAGAAATAAAATTCTACAACTAGCAAATAAAGCAAAAAGTAAGATATTCACACTATTCATATATGTACAACAACCGATAACATAACACCATTGCAATTCCTCGGCAACGGCGCCATTTTGATGATCGGATTTTTGACGGTTTAGAATTTCACAAATAAATTCTCGTTGCAAGTATAGTCTCTAAACCAATCACTAATCCTTTCATACAAAAAGTTGTTTGTCACTAAAACAAATCCCTAAAATTTATAAACCGAAGTATTCAAACCTCGGGTCGTTCTCCCTAGGAATTACAATAAAGTGTCTTGTTATTGGTTTGAGTTGTTTTGGGGTTTTGGATAAGAAGCATGAAAAGTAAATGGCAATGAAAATAAACTAACAACTATAAAAGGCTCTTGGCAAGGTATGAAAATTAGAAGTCCTATCCTAGTTATCCTTCTCAATTGTGATGAGAATTGTTCATTGCTACCACTTAGTTAACCCTTACTAATTAAAGGAAAGTCAAGTGGATGAATTGACTTGAGCCACAAGTCCTAGCCAACTCCCAAGGAAAGACTAGCTTTAGTGCACTCCAAACCAATTAGCAATCTCTCCAATTATCAATCAACAAAGGAATTAGATAACTCAAGTATCACTAATTACTCTACCTAGGCCAAGAGGAACAAAATCTACACTAAAACTAAAAGAGACATTTCAACAAACACATAGAGTGCAATAGAAGTAAACATTATTAAATGCAAGAATTAAAGGAATCTACAACTACAAAGGCAAGAGATCAACAATAGAAAAGCAAAAAAGAACAATTATTATGAATTACCTCTTATTGAATTGGAAGAAAGTAGAAGGAACAAAAGTAGATCTACAACAAAATATAAGAACAACATAAAGGAAATTACAATAAAAGAATAGAAGAAGATTGAATGTAGCAACAAAGAATTGAGAGATAGAAGTAGAAGAAAGCAAAGATTAAACCCTAGATCTAAGAACTAATCCTAATCCTAATCCTAATTCTAGAGAGAAGTGAGAGCTTCTCTCTCTAGAAACTACTTCTAAACTAATCCTAATGTGTGTGTAATGAATGGAATCCCCCTTTCTCTTCAATCCTTGGCTTTAAATAGCATCTTTGGCGCCAAAGTTGGTTGCAATTGGGCCCCACAACCCTTCAGAATTCGTTGGTTGCGAATTCATTAAAAAATCATATATCAGCACCGACGCGTATGCGCACAGCACGCGTACGCGTCCATGGGGTGATTCGCAGGTGCGCGCAAGCGCCAGGTGCGCGCGCGCGTCCATGGGCGAGTTCAACTTCTTTGACTTTTCATGATTTCTCCATTTTGCATGCTTTCCCTCTTCACTCCTTTGATCCATTCCTAGCCCTTTTCAATCTGAAATCACTAACAAACATATCAAGGCATCTAGTGGAATCAAAGGGAGATTAAAACCATCAAATTAAGGGTTGAAAAGCATGTTTTCACATCTAAGCACAAATAAGGAGACAATCACAAAACCATGCTATTTCAATGGATAAATATGGGTAAAAGGTGATACAATCCCCAAAAATCAATACAAAACAAACCGTCAAATTGGGGTTTGTCACTTACCAAAATATTTTTTAATAAATTATTTTTTTATTAATTAAATTGTATTTTTATCAAAATATTTTTAAAAAAAATTAATAATTAATTTTTTCTGAGATATTTTTTAATAATTTTTTAATTATTAAATTATAATTTTACCAAAATTTTCATTAATAATTTTTTTATATTTTACTATTAATTTTTGATATCAATATATATTATTTTATTATTAAATAAAAAATCTTAGTAAAATTATTTTTCAATGTAAATATATATTAATTATTATACATATTAATAATAGTAAAATTTTTTTTATTTAATATTAAAATAATATATATTGATATTAAAAAATTAATAGTAAAATATAAAAATAATTGTTAACAAAAATTTTAGTAAAATTATAATTTAATAATTAAAAATTATTGAAGGATATCTTAAAAAAATAATTTAATTATTAATTTAAAAAAATATTTTGGTAAAAATATAATTTAATTAATAAAAAAATAATTTATTAAAGAATATTTTGTTAAGAAAAATTTAATAATAAAAAAATAAAATTTTTGCTAAAGGGTATTTTTATAAAAAATAATTTATTTTTCTTGAAAATAGATAAAGTTAATATTAGTTAACACAAAAAAATTTAAAATGATTTAAAATGAGATTTTTTAAAAGTTATAAGAGAAAAAAATATACATTTTATAAATAAGAAAAAGAGAAATATCATTTTAGCATCTCATAGAGGAAGAAAATGATATTTTCTTTAAATAAAACTACACCTAATATTATATTTCATAATGGAGGCGAATTTTCCAATAAAGATGCAATCATACATGTTATATAGATTTCAGAATTTGTAACTAACTTTCAGCTACATCATCATCATGTTAGAATAAATTGTTAGACTTTATCATAGGGATCGATACTTTAGACAAAAAAAAAAAATTTCCAAAAACTTATGTAAATAATTCTGTTTTTTTGTCAATTAGGAATTGATGATTAAACTTGAAAAACATGTTCAATATATTCTAAATATATAAACATATTTAGTTATTTTCATTAAAGCTTTTAATATATTATAATTAGAAAATATTTATAACTATAACATAATTTTTTATTTTTACTTGAATAATACATATATTAATTATAGTCACAAATTAAGAGTTAATAGTCAAAATTGTCCCTAAAAGATACTTTGAATTCCATTTTCATTCCCGAAAGATAAATTTAATCAAAATCATCCTCGAAAGATTTAAAACTAATCACGGTATTCCCTCCGTCCATTCTATCACTAACGGCGTTAAATTAGAGCCCCAACCCAACGATCCAACAGCTTTCCTTCTCCTCTATGCGTCTCAACCTCCATGCCAGTTCCAACAGCTGCTGTCTCTTCGTCGATGTCGTTCTTTCAGTAATGGTCTTTATTCCAATTTGGCGGTGTCTATGGAAGAGCACAGAGGAAGACCGATATAAGCATAGCAGATCGGTGCAAGTTGCAGTGGAGGAAGAGACCACGTTCCACCAGAAGCCAACAGTGATGATTGAGGAAGAGAACAGAGAGGAGTTAGAGGGCGCAGCGACGGTGATCTCTGCATCATTGAGTGGAGGGTGTTCCGCAAAGCAGCAACTACCTATTCCCAAAATGCCAACCTCTCAATTGGAATCAAATGCTTAACATAAAACTAACCAATATTTTGATTACCAACAACACCAGTCCCTACAGCATTCTCAGCACCACGTTTCTGCTTGTTAATGTCCTCCTTTGTGTGAGGCACAGGTGCCAAATCAGAAGGCACGGTGGTCTTGTAGCTCTTATGATTTTTTTTGGTTCCATCTGTGGTGGCAACCACCCTGTTACCACCCTTGGAAGACTTGGAACAAAGACCCCCTATATTATATCAAAATTTCAATCTTTGAGCAACTGGGATTTTGGGATTGAAATCACGAAAAACAAAAAATGGGTATAGAGTAGCAAGTGTGTATGTTCATCTAAATCAGGAATCAGTAGAGAAGAAGGGTTTCAGTGTTGATGGCGAAAAGAATAATAGAAAGGGAGAGAAGAGGAGGAGAAAAGGAATTCTGGGATTGGAACAAAGAGAAGAACTGCGGGCAAGGACCGGCAGCATCGTGGTAGAGGAACGTATAGGGACTAACGGCGACGTGAAACACCTTGCAGGGCGGCGACGTGGTGGAGCTTCAGGTAGAAGATGAAGAAGCTGTTGAATGTGGGAAGAAGGAACGTTGTTTCTTGCTGGGTTTGGGTTTGGGTTGGGGTTGGATTGGAAGTGGGTATGATCTGGATCCGGTTTGGGTTGGGTTGTCAAACTAACTGCCACATCAGCAAACTTAACATCGTTAGTGATAAAATGGACGAAGGGATTAACGTGATTAATTTTAAATCTTTCGAAAATAATTTTGATTAAATTTATCTTTCGGAGATGAAAATGGAGATCAGAATATCTTTCAGAGACGATTTTGACTATTAACTCCACAAATTAATTATTTTACAGTATATGATTTATATAACGGTAATTTTAATTATTGTTATAAATATTAAATTGAATAAGTCATTATTATTTTTTATTTAAATTTAAATAAAAATAAAATCAAATATTCTAATTTACTTGGCCTTCAAAATTTAATGAAAACTAATAATTTAGTATAAATAGAACTCCAAGATTTTGGTCCTTATCAAAATCATTTTGCAACCTTTATTCTATCAAAGAGTTATTAATTTTTTTATTAAGAAAGATAAAAAAAATCATAAGAGCAGCCAAATTTTTTCAATCATACTCACAAATTTTCTCATATATCTTTTTTAATAATTTATCATAGATGGTCTTTGAGTTAAAGAACCTAAAAATTCCAACCGTGTTATCCAAATCTGCCTAAAACTTTGCAATATAATGTTATTTGGATTTTTTTTTATATACAACTTCTTAAAATAACAGAAAAAAGGATATTAAAAAAAACCCCTATTTGAAAAAGTAATCACAAAGTTTTTGAGGCAAACAAATTAATTATTTTATTAAAAAAGCTAGTAATAATAAAGTGAAGGAGACAACAATAAGTTGAAGAGAAAAGAAACATTGTGTTTTTTTTTTTTTCGTCGTCTTATGTTATATCTTTGGTGTGATGTATATATTATGTTTAATTTATGTAGGCCATTTACCAAAATCTTCAATATTTTTTCACCTTCATAGTGACACATTATAAACACAAGACAAACGTTGATATTCCCTTTAAAGTGAAAGAACATTAGGTTTCTGGAATAAAGCTAATATACTTAAAAGGGATGATTGTTAGAATATTTATTTCAAGTTAAAAAGTTGAATATTATACTTACTTTTTTCTGCGATATGACTGCTTGCTAACAAGATAATGTGAATTTCCTCCTCTTCAAATGTTATATTATATTATTGGTTGGAGGACTATCATTTATTTTCTTTACTTTCCTTAAATAAAAATGCATGCTACATGCATGTTGTTTTATATATATGTAGCATATATAGTAGCACGCCATAGGCTAAATAATTCAACAACCCAGAATGCATGCAAAAATTCAATGTGTAAATTAAAATCGGTTATATACATATTTATGTATAAATATATATGTTATTTAATTTATTTTTAGTGCGCATTATATATTGATGACTGATTTTAATAACGATTTTAATATATATGTAGCATAATTCAAAATGCATCAAAATCTTAAGCGCATGGTTCTGATTTCATTCTTTGTAATCTTAAGTTAGGTATAATCTAAGTCCAAGGTGTATAATATATATTATTTGCCCCACTAAAACTAGTAAAAGAAAGAGTACACATTAAGAGAAAATTTGGCCAGAAAAGACATATTAGACACATTTATTATTCATCCTTACATACTATGTATTAAGGGAATACTAGAAGGCCAGCAACTTTTGTGATTTGTAGCCATCAAATAGCTATCAATAATGATTTTAATGGTGTGAGATTGGTGCGAGATTTTATCCAATGACTCATTTTTTCTTACTAGTTACATGCTGGACAGAATTTGAAAAAGTTACTGCCCTTAGATTTTTCTTTGTATTAATTTGTGTTCTAAAATTGTAAAGAGTTTACAGATGGCAGTGATTATATATATCATAGGAAAAGTAAGCTCATACACATGCACCAGATATTTTTTCATCTCATAAAATTCCTATTGTGCAATAATCGATTGTTTTATTTATAAAAGCATAGTTTTCTGAGTATTACTTTAATTTGGTTGTACTTTTAAAGATCTAAATCTATTCTTTCAGATGATGATTTGAGTAAAGAATAAAAGTTATAAATTATTTTTATTAATATAATAATACATATAGTTAATTTTTTTGTTCTCACAACATCTTCTAATCCAGCAGCTTAAGACTAGTTTATCATAGATGGAAATTTCATTTTATATAAAACTTATATTTATACTTTTCATGCATGCATAGTATCAAAACTCACATTATATATTGCCATCAATTCTTCCAATATAACTCGTGCTCTAATATTTGAATGGTTATTATTCACTCTTAGGTCAACACCTCCGTTTTTTGCTACATAAATATATATGATAACTCAAAACGCAAACAAACAATAATAATAATATGATCCTCTTCCTTGTCATCTTGGATGATTTTGTCTCACACAAGGAATAATTCTCACGCTTTACTTCAATTCTTTGAACCACAATAAAGCATTTTTAGGGCAAATTATCTAACTTCGGAAATACAAACAATATGATTAATGAATAAGTTGGGGGACCCAACCCTTTTCCATATGGACAATTGCATACTCATATCTTTGGTGCTTGTAAATCTAAACTTTGTAGTAAGATGTGACATTTGCCTTCAAATTTCAAATCACTCAAATTGTGAAAAGGAAAAGTATATACAACAAGAGGTGATCAGTCAAAAAATAAACAACTTAACTAATTTATAATTATATTTAATTAATTTTATTTATTTTTAATTTATAATATTTGATATTAATTATTTTTCATCCCAAATTAAAATTCTGAATGATACATTGGAGAAATAGGGGCGGGAATCACGAAACTTCTAATAATTCTGATTCTTAGTATATAAAAAAATTTATAAAATATATAAAAGAACATCCATTTAGTATAAAAAAGAAACATTTTAATACTTAGTAGAAGAAACATCCTAATACCTAGCATAAGCATCATTCACGTAAAGATTTTGAATTCATCCAGAGATATTTAACTGATTTTTTGCTGTACTCTAATTCCTAGCATTGTTGTTGTGAAAAATATCTCCACTATTAAGTCATTTAAAGCTGTCAAAATGAGTTATGACTTGTGAATCGGTTTAGATAGCTCGTAAAAATAAACTAGTTGAATTAATAAAATCACAGCTCATTTAAAAGTAAGTCAATTTAGCTCGATTCATATTACTTGCGAGTTAAACGGATTAGAATTGAACGGGTACATATTAACTCATTTGACTAGTTTTTTTCTTTTTTTTTTGAGTATATAAAATCTCTTTTGATAAACAAAGTCTCGTTTTTGGTAATTAATTTTTTAAATTTTAGATAATTTACTGTAAAAATATAAGAATATATGATGCATTTTTTTTATTTGTATCGATATCAATAAAAAATTACTAAAATTATAAAGCATTTTTTATATATATAAAAAAAGAAAATAAAAAACGAGTCAAACAAGTCGACTCATCAATCTCGTTAACACGGACAAGTTAAGTTGGGTCGATATTTCCATGATTTGTTTAAAATACAGGCTAATTTATTTTTTTTTATTTTGATTATTAAAGTATAAAATATATATTAAAATTAATTTGATGACTGATTTTTTGTGTGTAATAAATTTTTTATGTTTGTAAAAAATGCTAGATAAACGACTCAAATATGCTACATATAATAAAAAGGAAGAAATGTGTGTTTGATGAACATTTCGGAATAGTTGTTAGTAGTAGATATTGGATTGAATTGTTGCCCTATAGCATTTCCACTTAGTTATAAAGGGTACAATATTATAGTTAGGTATATATAATGGCAGTTAAATTAATCAAATTGGTAAGACCAACCAAAAGTGTGATGGAATATGTAGGTCTAATTTTGAAAAGTTGAACAACTAGAGAATTACTTTTTTGTTAATTTTTTTTATTTTAATTTCTAAATTTTAAATTCTAAATATTAATTTTAAATTCTATCCTTCAAAAAAATGAATATTAAAAAATAATTTTATAATAAAAAATAATTAATATTATCTAATTAAAAATTAGATCCATATATACTTAATTCATTTTGAAATTAAAAAGGAGAAAGGGTTGGCTTCTTGTAAATTGTAATTGTAAAAATTATGCAACCAGACTAAACCAAATCCTTGTCGAACGTACATTGTCATAAAAAACAATGTTGTTCAAATCAAACCAACCGAAAGCTATCATAAGCTAGGGCAGTCGACATTTTCCAATTTTCCATGTCAGACCAAAAACGGAAAAAGAAAGAAAATATTTGTAAAATTGAATAATTGCAATTGTTTACATAAAAATCATCAGTCATCTAACAATTTTAAATAATAAAATTCAATTATTCATCTGAGGGTTAATAATGTTACCACATCAGACCTCTTGCATGTTAGTGAGATTTTTTTTTTTCTTTTAGAACCTATAAAAATAAATATGAAAGGAAAACATGTTGGAAGCTGATTAATTTAAATACATTTGAAATGCACCTAGTTAAACTTTATGCATCATATACCAAGATAATCTTCTTGTGAGAATTTGAAGAAACTGATGTACTTCATACTCACATTTATATCATTGAATTATGGATTATTAAGCATGATTATCTGAATCGAACGGATAGTTGGACTAGTTAGACTATTAGTTTATTAGTTTATTGGTTTAATTTGTAAGCAACTGATTAAACTGTTGTCAATGAGTTATATCTCAAATGGCATAGTTTTTTCATACTCATTTAAGAGATCGTAGATTTGAGTTTTCCTATCTTTAGTAAAAAAAAAAAAAACTGGTTAAAGTATTTACATTATAATTAATAAATATAAATTTTAAAAATATAATTTAATTTGTATATGTTAAATATTAAAAAAAAGGCAAATATAATGAAGAGCAACTTGGTCTAATGACAGCCAAGTTGCTCCACATGCAAGAAGACTGGAATGTAAATTTAAGGATGAGTTTTTTTTTTTTTTTTTTGGTTATTTGTTGATTTACACCGATTCCGATCGATTCGCACTGATTCTGACTGATTTTTTTTCTTAAACAGTCAAAATATTAGATTGAATTAGTTTAAGATTCGATTCACTCATTTTTTAATCAAATTGGCTGGTATGTGATTTTAACGATTAGATCTTTTTAACATTGCGAACTATGTTACATAGTTCTCATGATGACTGAAGAGGACAAGGGTGTTTCCGGTCATAAACACCTTTTTGAGAGTTTAGCAACCGTTGTTATTTAGCTGATATTTATAGATAATTACGTATTTAATTAAATTATTTTACATAATATATACATATTTTATTTATAGTCTTGAGTTTTGACATTTTTATTTTAATAAATTTTTTTAAAGTCAGATAATTTCATTCATGAAATAAAAGAAATATATAGGTGTCTATATGTAGGACAAGTAAAAGAAATTGGGGACTCTCAACGCTCTACTATAAAGATAACATCATATAATAATCTAATCTATTTTATCATACAAAAATCGAGTTTTTGCACCTAATGATAAAGTTGATGTGGCATGCTTTTGAGAATGTTTTCTGATTTATTTCTTTTAACTCATTATATATATATATATATATATATATATATATATATATATATATATAATAATAATAATAATAATAATAATAATAATAATAATAATAATAATAATTCTTTGATAGAATATTTTTTGGTCTAATAGATTTTTTCTTATTTTTTGTCAAAAATAATTTATATTAGGAGAAAAAAGAAGATACAAATTAAATTTTAAAATTCAAATTTAAATAAGATGTACAAATGGTAACTATTGAATTCATTTGGTAGATTTAAACTCTTTGTATTATCGTCATTAAAAATTTCAAATACTATTATAAAATTTTAGATATTTTTTTTAACTTATTATTCTTAAATTATACATTATACCGTGTATTTGAAGAGTTTCATCTTTTTTAAATAAGTGTGACATTATATACTTTTTTGGATACAAAGGGATAATGAAGTCGAAGTGATTAACAAAATTGATTATATAATAAGATACAAATTTTTAGAATTTCTAGCACAATTGACAAATTTTTAGTTTCAAAATAAATTTTTACTCTATTTTTTATCTTTTATTTGATTTTCTATAACTTTTTTTAATTTTCTTAATTAATTATGATTGTAATAATTCATCACAAATTTGTATTTTGTAGAGAAAATTTATTAATCATAAAATACAGAAGACTTAACCAAAAAATTTAAAAAATATTGATTAATTACAAAATAAAAAATTATGAATTGTGCTTTAATTATGTTGTAAAATACAAATTGAGTCTATTTAAAATTATTTTTTATCAAGGGTTAAGTACTTTTTTCGTCCCTAAGGTCTTGGGCCAAAATCAAAATCGTCCCCAACCTTTTTTTCTTATTAAAATCATCCTCAACGTTACAAAATGTTAAAAAATCATCGTTTTGTCCAGAAACAACATTTTTTAGACGATTTTACCCTTACATAAAAATAAAAAAAAACTTCAAAAGAAGGGTTCCACTAGTCACCAGATCCGTCCCCCTTTCCACGCCATACTCCCTCACTTCCTTCACAAGCCGCAAGCCCTTCCCTTAGCTGCGGCACCTCACGCTCCGGTTACCTTCCACGCCACGATGACAACGTAGGTTCCAACTCTGCCGCAGGTTCTAGCTCCGCCGCAACTTCGACAGGGAGAACTGGCCAGAGCAGAAAACAGAGAAACTCGCAAATCTGCAGAATGAGGCGGAGGCGAAGAAGAAAGAGGCGCTGGTGGAGCTGAAGCGAGTGGTGAAGGACCTGCAGCAAGGAGAGGACTTGGCGATTTATAATTTTCTGGGTGTTTTCGTACTCTCATAATAGTGGAAAACGATCACCAACCCTCTACTCTCTCTATCCTCCTCCTCTAACCACATAATCTTCAACCTCTTTGAATCCCAATTCCCCCAACCCGTTTCAGTTCATCGAATGCTCTGAATCTCCAATTGTTCCTCCTGCTTCAATCGTTTTATCTTCGTTCCTCCTCTTTTTGTTCTTCTTTTTTTTTTTGAAGAACATAAATATCATTTTTTTTAATTCTTTTTAATTTCTGTGATTGCTGATTTTGGATTTAAAGTTGCCATTGATGATTGTTGAATTGTTGTTAAATCTGAATTTTCTAATGATTTATTTTGTGGATGTTGCTGTTGATTTATTTTGTGGTTGTTGTTGCTGCTAAATTTGCTATTGTTAAATTTGCTGAATTTGGTTGTTGCTATTGCTGAAGGAGAGAAGAAGAATTGGAGTTTTTTGTTTAGGATAAGGGATTTTAAGAATCGGTATATCAATGCGCTTGTTATGAAGAGTTTGTGCAAGCAGGGAGGTTGGATGAAGTTGAAGGGTTCAGGGAGTTTGGGGATTCAGGCTGCTAGATTAGGATTAAGGTTTGGATAAGGGGCCTTGTGTAGGGTGGCAGGTTGGATGAGGCCTTGGAATTTTTAAGACAGAAGAAGGAAGATAAAGGGTACAGTCCTAGTTTGCTGTTTTATATTAATTTTTTTTTTAATTTTTGTTTAAGGATAAAATTATCCACAAAATATTGTTCACAGACAAAAGGATGATTTTTTAATGTTTTGTAACATTTGGGATGATTTTAATAAGAAAAAAAGGTCGGAGACGATTTTAATTTTGGCCCAAGATCTTAGGGATGAAAAAAGTTCTTAACCCTATTAACTTAAATTATAATAAGTTAAAAAGTAAAAATTGTATATAATAATTTAGTTTAATTATTTATACTACTAAAATTATTTTTTATTATATCCCATTTATTTTTATTCATTAGTGATCTTTAATTGTCTATTTTAAATAAAAATTTAAATTGATTGAATTGATTTTTTTTAATTAGTAATATAATTATTGTGACATTTATTTTTTTCAGTAATATTTTTTAATTTATTTAATCTGATTAATCATCTCTTTCTTATTTTATGCTAATTTAACTAATTAAAATTACTAAAAATTTCAGTTATTTTAATTCTTGCAACTTTTTATTCTAATAATATATTTTAATTAATGCATTAATATAATTTTAATATTTATATGTTATTAATAATAATAATCTCATTTTAAAGTAACCTTTTACTCCAAAATATATATATATATATATATATATATATATATATATATATATATATATATATATAATTGTAGAAAATATACTATTTCATTATACAATTAGATTAGACATATTTATATTCAATTTATTTAATTATTTAATTATAATTAATTATATTAAAAAATTATATTAAGATTATGGTAGACTAATTATATTATTATTAATTAATTATATTAAAAGATTAAGATCGTGATGAATTATCGTTATTTTATTACTTTTTATTTTTTATATTAATTCAGATATTTAATTTCTTTTTATTATTATTTTTTATTCTCTTATTTTATGTATTTATTCCCATAAATCTTGCTAAATTAAACAAGGTACTATATATCTTCTTTTTATTCCTCTTTTATATACATATAAAATTTATTAAATTATTTCTCTTCTATCTAATAATTTTATTTTTCTTCTATTTATATTTCTTTCCTTCAATATTTTATTGGTTCTTATTTTTCTAAATTTTATTTTAATTTATGTATTTATTCTTATTATACCGAACATTTTTTATTTATGTGTAATATACATTCTTATATATGTTATAGAAATATGATTTGATTCCATTAACTTATCAATTTTTTTTGAAAAATCTAAAGCTAAAACACAAAAATATATTTATAGATATTTTACTTTTTTAACTAAAAAATGTAATATTTTTACCATATTTGTTGAAACCTAAGTTAGATATGAATATTGATTTTTGAAATAGAATAAATATATTTTAAATTTTTTGCATCTAAAATCAATATTCTATCAATATTAGAATTATTTAGATGGATAAATAATAGTGAATATAGAATTATTTATGATGGATAGAACTAAGTACATCTTTTTATTGAAAATATGAATTTAAAAATATTATATTCAATTCTCAATAGTCAATCTCTCATTGAACCATTGTATGCTCAAAAGATTAATAAAATGATAATTTAATATTTCTATACTCTTAAAATATTATTTATTTATTTTTCTAGCATTTTTTATCATCCAATGACCACATTAATATAATTTAATTCAATAAATTTATTTATCATCATTCGATTGAATAAAAATTCTATTTTATCTTAAAATTTTAGGATTTCTCAACCTCAAGATCATCCATGTTAAATCATTAAAAAATATAACTAAGAGCGCGGAAGCGTCCCTTCATTTGAGAGCATGATTGAGATCAGAGAGCTTAGCTTTTGTGGTTCTTTGATCTTCGTCAATCAAAACCTTATGTATTCCTGATAGGGCTGAATCACAACTCCACTGTGGAAAAAGAGCTACGGAAGTGATTTTGATGTGTTGGAGACTAAAATCCTGAAGTCATTATTTATATTTGAGTGTGACACTCATTAAACCCTAAAACTCAAATAAATTAGTATCTATGATTTTAATCTAATTTATCCAAATCAAAAGTAATAATGACTTATTTAATTCAATATTTATGACAATAAATAAGATCACCGTTATATAAGTCATTTAATGTGAAATTACTTAATTTGCGATTATAATTAATATATGTATTGCCCATAAATATATTAACAAATAATTTCCTAACAATCTTCCATTTGAGCTATACATATATATTTTCTTGATCACATCGTATAAATTTATGCGCAAATTTGAATGTTATTTTCCTGATTACTTTAATAATCTAGTCTGTCTCATATATAAGTTATGAAATTATCGCAGCTTTTATCACATTAGTATCGCAACGAAACCATAATGATCGCCATACTAAAATACTCAACCACATAGATTAAATTTGGATGAGAAAATTCAGAAATTACATGCAAAAATGATCTCATGCATGCCTATTTCTAATTGGTCCAACTTGAATAAAAATTCTATTTTATTCGGTGATAGACTCAGACGAAACTACAAAGAAAACGCCCAGGCTGATAGCGACGGTGACTAAGTGATGAGTTTGTGGAAGAAAAAGAGAAGAACTTAACAGACTCAGAGAGAGAGAGAGAGAGAGAGAGAGAGAGAGAGAGAGAGAGAGAGAGAGAGAGAGAGAGAGAGAGAGATAGAGAGAGAGAGAGAGAGAGAGAGAGAGAGAGATATGAGGATTTTTGTAAAGAAGTTGAGAAGAAGAAGACTCTGGATGAGGATGATTGAGTTTCTCTTGCATGGCTATAGAGTATGGACTGAAGCTGTGAATCACTAAATCTATGATGTGAGGCAAATCCTAATTCCGAAAAAGTGTTTATATGTATATATCCGGGGTGGGTACACCCTAAATCCGACCATGCCCTTTCCTGAGCAAAATCAGCCCCAACTCGGATCAAGTTATTGCCCTCCCCAACCAGGTATGGACGGGTCAGGTAGCTACGTATTCGGGTACTCCTGCTAAGTCTAACCACATATTGATGCTTCATTTAGTAAGGGTTTACCGTTAGCCAATGGATTGCTACACACACAAGGCGAGATTCTAACTCCTAATAGTTGTTTAAGCGGACGAGTGAGATGATCATTCAATAAACTCAAATTGATTAAGACAAATACTAATTATTTTTAATATTTTAATATTAAAAATTTTAAGAGTTTGATTTTAATTATAACTTTGTAAAATATTTATAATAATAATTACTACATATATTTTATTTAATTTTTTAATAAAATTTTTTATATAATTTTATGTATTATCCCGTATAGGGTACGGGAACATACACTAATAAGAGAAATAAAAGAGAGTGATGTGCTCATCAATTAGGAATTAGGGATTTGTTGAAACTCCTTCTGCAACTTCAAAGTCGACGCTATTATCTCTTCCACACTAATTGATACATTATCAAAGATGAACCTATTTTTAGCCTTCCATAAGGACCAGCTCAAAATCACCATCATCATCCTTTACGAGGAGCTATTGGGTTGGGTACGTAAGATTCCCATTCTCAAGTTCCACTCAACATAGAAATCAGAGTCTTCGGTGCCCTTTCTAGTAGATGGTAAGCCTATTTTTGACTAAATTTTCTTTGATTTCTCACAATGGAAGATGCAATGATTGATTGTTTCTGAAAATTGTAGGCATCTTCAGCAGGTAGGTTAAATCAATGGGATGCGATGATGAAACTTTTGCAGCACTGGAAGGTTTTCATGGAAGCCCCTCCAAAGAAAAATCTTAATCTTCGCTGGGATTTTCATCTTCCACAATTCTCGCCACAAATTTTGTTGTCTCATAATCTCTGGACAAAATTCAATGGGAGAATGCAAAAACCCATAAGCCACACAGTACCCAGTACTCACTTCATACAAACCACTTTTATTAAGGGCCAATAAATTTTATCTTCTCCACTCCCAATTTTTGTTGCTAGCACTGATAAATCGCTATTTTATGGTTTATTTTTTCTTGAATTGAGCGAATTTTATCCATTATTCTCACATTTATTCATTTAATTCGCATGTTTTACATTTTTCTTCCTAATTTTGTGCTATGATTGAAAACATGCTTCTTTGGCCTTAAATTTGCTAATTTTAATCCTCCTTTATTACCATTCGATGCGGTGATATATGTGTTAAGTATTTTCAGAGTTTATAGGGCAGGAATGGCTTAGAGGATAGAAAGGAAGCATGCAAAAGTGGAAGGAACACAAGAAAATGAAGATTTGAGAAGCTGATGCCGACGCGCACGCATGGACGACACGTGCGCGTGATCGCGCCATACTTCAAGCGACGCGTACGCGTGACATGACGCGTACGCGTGACCTTGCGCATAGTCTAGCGACGCGTACGCGTGACAAAGCATCACGTGTTGCAGATATCAGAAAACGCTGGGGGCGATTTCTGACCTGTTTTTGGCCCAGTTTCAAGCCCGAAAATGAAGATTAGAGGCTGCAGATTGGAGCTGGATGGGGGAATCAATCATTCATACCTTCATTCAAATTAGTTAGGTTTATATGTAGTTTTCTAGAGAGAGAGTCTCTCTCCTCTCTCTAGGTTTTAGGTGTTTAGGTTTAGCTCTTCTCAATTTCAGATTTCTACTTTGCTTTAATTTAGTTTTCTTCTACTCTTACTTGTTCTAGCACTTTAGTTATCTATTACTCTTATTGATTCCTTTGTTTTGTCCATTTAGTTTATGAACTCTTATGTTACTCTCAATCCCTTTTTTAATGCAATTTTATGTATCATGTTTATACTTTCTTTATTTAATTGTTGATTGTTGATTTCTTGCAATTGTTAGTCTTAGGTTTTTTTGGTGACTTGTTAGTCTTAGGTTTTATTATTCCTTGTTAATTTTCTATGTTTTTATTTTGTACCCACCAAGTGTTTGATAAAATGCTTGGTTGGATTTTAAATTAGCTTTTTATGTTCTTAGCTTGGATTGAATAAATTGGAGACTCTTGAATTGTCAAAGTCTCTTGTTGGTTGGTGATTGAAAGTTGCTAGTTGGCTTGAGCTTCACTAACTCTAGTCCTTGATTAGGACTTGTGAACTCAAGTTGAATTGCTCACTTAACTTACCTTCAATTCCTTGAGAGACGACCCGAGATTTAATACTTCGGTTAATTTTATTGGGTTTGCTTAAGTGACAAACAATTCAAATTTTGATTGAGGTTTAATTGTCGGTTTATACTATTTTTGTAACGCGATATTTTTGTGAAAATCTTTACCGACATTTTTCCTCCATCAAGCACACGTTGACTAGTGCCCTAAAAAAAATACTTCTAATTACAGTATGATTCCACTGACCATTAGAAAGTATTAAGTCTTTGGCCATCAATAGTGGTTGATTTTGTAGATTGAAAGCTTCAGATGAAGGAACAACACAAGGATGTGGAGGAGCAAGCCAAGGATCACTGAAGATTCGGATACTGGACCCATCACCAACTCGCCAAACCAGCCCCTTTTCAACAATCTTACACCCTTCCAATATGCTACGCCACCCCCACGAAGGTACTGTTCTAATTTCTGCATTCATTATAGAATTGTATCGAAAATATTTACCTATAAGGAGTCTAGATAAGAGTGATTGTGGAAGAGAGACAACTTTCCAATATTGTTTTGCTAGTAGCATCAAATTCTGATCCCCTAGATCCTTAAAACCTAGTCCACCTTCGAGTTTCGGTATTGTCATAGTATCCCAACTAACCCATGCCATTTTTTGCTCTGTACGTTTTTTACCCCACCAAAATTGGAAGAGTATGTTGTGAATCTCCCTAATTAAAGTGTCAGGAAGGCGGAAACATGATAATGAATAAATTGGGATAGCCTCCCTAACAACTTCGATTAGAACATGCCTGCCTACAGAGGAGAGAAATTTTCTTTTCCACCTTTGAACTCGCTTCCTCACCTTGTCCTTGATTTCTCCGAAGGTGGCCTTTTTTTATTTTTGGACTGTAGATAGAAGATCCAAATATTTATACTGTGCACCAATATAAACAATTTTCAATTTCCGAAGCAGTAGTAATCGAGTAGCGAGAGAAGTATTATTACTAAAGAATATAGCTGATTTATGCAAATTAACTTTTTGGCCACTGAATCTCTCGTATGACTGAAGAATACTGAGAATATTTTCACAACTGTTTTCTGACACTTTGTAAAAAAGGATTGAGTCATCCGCAAACAATACCTTCAATGAGACCGTTTTGCTCTACCTTGTTTAGCAAAAAGGATAACCCTTCTGCACAGAAAAGAAAAAGGTAGGGAGATAGAGGGTCTCCTTGACGGATACTCTATTTGGTTTAAAAAAACCAAAAGGTCGACCTTCAACAACGACAGAGTAAGAAACTGTAGTCACCACCTCCTGTATCCAACCAATCCACCTAGATTCAAATCTCAGTTTCTCCAAAATAAACCAAAGAAAATACCACTCAACATGATCGTAGACTTTGCTCATATCCAATTTAACAGTCATTTCACTCGATAGGCCCCTCTTCTTTGTCTTTAGATAGTGCATACATTCATGAGCGACTAGGACATTGTCTGAAATCAATCTACCCTTAATGAAGGCACTCTGATTAAGGCTGATCAGCGAAGTCATAAATTTCTATAGCCGATGGACTAGTACTTTAGAAATAATCTTATACACAACTTGAGAAAGGATGATGGGTCTAACTTGTGTCATATCCTTTGCATCAGGAATCTTAAAACTGACAAAGAAACTGCGGATAGCCTTTAAAACATCCTCCCCTACTAAACTCCAGTAAAATTGAAAGAATTTAGCCGTAAATCCATCATCACCAGGGACGCTCTGGGGGTGAACACTAAAGACCGCCCACTTTACCTCATCAAAACTGATCGGTCTAGTTAATCTTTGGTTCATGGTTGCTGAAACTTTGGTTTTAAAATCTTCAAACGCATGTGCCGGATTAGCTTAGTTAATCGATGTGAAGATATCCTTAAAGTATGTTTCAGCTACTTGTGCAATTTCCTCACGGGTGGTAGCATACGTAGCATCATTCTTTTCCATTTCCAAATTTTATTTTTTCGGATTCTGAATTGGAATGATTGGTGAAAAAAAACTTGTATTTCTATCCCCTTCTTTAAGCCACTTTACACGAGATTTCTCCCTCCAATAGCTTTCCTCCCTAAAGTAAGCATCCCAAAAATTTATTTTTCAAGGCTTTAACCTATTCTCCCCATGTAATACCTTCCTCTTTGAGAATTTCAAGTTGAGATGTGAGTTCACCAATGTCCTTTTTCGAATTAGATTTGTTCTGTTGCTGCCATTGAACAATACGGTGCATACAATGCTTCAATTTTTGAGCCAATACAAACATTGTTGAACCATCCACTCATTCTTTCCAAGCTTCAGTGATAATTACCCGAATTTCTTCTAAATCACACCACCTCTCTTGAATTTTCCATGACCGAATTTGTATCAAAGAGGATAGGCGCATGATCTGAACCATTTTCTGCGAACCGAGACAGCGAGCCTGATGGAAAACGATCCATCCACTGATCGTTTGCAAGTGCACGGTCAAGCCGCTCCCTGATCTGATCCTGCCCTCGTTGTCGCCTATTAGTCTAGGTGAACCTTCTCCCAATTATACCCAAGTCCTTCAGTCCACCACCATCAATAAAATTCACAAATTCAGAAATAGATGAAACTGATTTTAAAACCCCTCCTTCCTTCTCATCGAGACTCACTATAACATTAAAATCACCCATAATTACAACCTTTCCAAAGAAATGTTGTACAAAAGAGGAAAGTTCTGTGTATTAGTTAGACCGAATCTCATCCAGACTATTTAAATGTACCCCAATCAGCCCTCAAGAATAGTTCAAAGCAGTATCAATTACCTTGGCAGCTATGAAAAACACTTTTTCAGTGAGAATCTCAACCGTTATGCCCTTCTTCCATGCTAAAGCCAATCCACCCGCTATACTCGTCGGACTAACAATCCTCCAATTTGTAAAATGACAAGATCTCAACTTATTTTCCACCAAACAAGATTGGGTTTTTATTTCACATAGAAACACAATCTCGAGGGAGTAGGATTGTCACATCCCTTTAAGATTATGGATTATCAGGGGTCTTCCCAAACCGCGGCAATTCCATAAAAGAACTCTCATGACGAATTAAAGAGAAGAAACAAAGAAGGGAACAAAGAGAAGAATAAAAAAAGAAATTGACAAAAATCAAACATTGACTTAAACGACATAAAAATTCTGTTTTAGAAAAAATTCTAGTAGAGCAAAATGAAGAAGTACGTACTCCTCGTATAAAAAGCATGATGCCGCTCTCTCTAATTTTGATACCATTAATGTAAAATAATTTTTTTATTTTAATATTATTGTTATTTCTATATTAAAATAAAGTATTGTTTAAATTTTGAACGTTGAACTTTGAGCTAAATTCTAATATCATTTTTTATATTTAAAATGATCTTTTTTGTAAGCATATTATTTTATTGTCTAATAAAAAAACTTTCACATTAAGAAATGATTTTTTCTGTATTTTTTTTTCACTTTTATTAATTTTACTCTTAAATCACTATAACTATTACTTCGACCATCATTTGTTACCATTACCTAAAGGAAAAATATAAAGAGCCAACTACAATATAAACTAACTTAATCAACTTTCTTTTAATTTTTAGTTTTGAAATTCAAAATGTTAGGATAATAAAGGATTTTTTTTTTTAATAACGAACCTATTTTTTAACTAGTTCACTACACTCCTAATTAGTTCCCAAGCGAATTCAATACAAAATAAAATACTTTCAAATGTCAGTAATGAAATCAAAAAAGTCAAATATTTTAGATTAAAAGAATACTTTTCCTATTCATTATTGTCCAAAATCTACTAAACAGGAGGCATCAATCTGTTGGTGGACTGGTGGTTGTTTCTAAATTCTAATCCTTCCCATCTGTTCGCATGACAAAAAAAAAAAAAAAAACCAAAGGTGTATTCTTTTAGACTTTGGTACAAACATTTTTTGCTTTCAATGGAGACAAGTAACACCATTAGACTTTGGTAAAAGAATACTTTTCCTATTCATTATTGTCCAAAATCTACTAAACAGGAGGCATCAATCTGTTGGTGGACTGGTGGTTGTTTCTAAATTCTAATCCTTCCCAATTCCCATCTGTTCGCATGACAAAAAAAAAAAAAAAAAAAACCAAAGGTGTATTCTTTTAGACTTTGGTACAAACATTTTTTGTTTTCAATGGAGACAAGTAACACCATTAAGATTGAGAGGGGGGGGGGGGGGTGGGGGGGAACCCAATAGAGCCTTATAAACACAGCTGGTTCTTAATCAATCACTTTTGCCCATTCATGTCATGGGATACACTTTCTCAGCTCGAGTCAAATCAAAATGAATAACACTGAAAACATGGCAGAAAGAGCTCTTGTTTACACAAACATGAGAGAAATCATAGATATAGGGAATTATGCTTTGGCTGATTTCTCAATTGGATGATGAAATTTGCAACATTTGACACTACTTAGCCTATTCAGCACTGAAAGGTGAAATACAATGCAATGCAAAATTCTAACGTTTAGAGCCACTCTTAACAGCACCATCAACTTTTCCAAGCTGTAATGCTCTTGTATCTAGCGAAATACTGCCAACCTTTAAGGAACCAGATGACTTGGAAATTCCATTAACTTCAACCTGCATTGAGCCTACTGTAACAACATTCATAGGTTCTTTATTTCCAACGCCAATGCCATGTTTAGTTTCAACCGGCTTTGGCGTGATGGTGACTGAACCAATCTTTAGGATAGAAGAGATATCTTGTTTGTCACCCATAGTTTTCTCAACCTTCTCATCTGCGGAATTAGTAGTAACCTCTGGTTTACTGACAACAGGATCAGGAATTGATATTGAGGTCTTCATTTGTAAGCTGCCAGAATCATTCTCAAGCTTGAAAATTTTCTCATCATTGATGGGAGGTATGTCAAAATTCAACTTTTGCGGAGCCTCCAATGCTGGAAAAAATAAAGGACCCTCAAAACTCTTGATTAACAACTTGGCCTTCTCATCCTGTATGATCTTCTGGCGGTTTTCATAGTAGTTGAAGTCATCAAGCAATGATGTTTTCAGAGTATAATTTTTGAATATCTTTAGCATTTCCAAACCCTTCAAGAAAATTACCTGCACATGAGCAAAGGTGTTAAATAGTCAATGTTAGAGGCTTACAATATAATTATAAGAGATAGGCACAATCACAACTGATGAGAAACAAAACTTATCGAAGTCAGAACAAGGTCATCATCTTTTTTGAAGAAAGAATGATATCATTTAGCCATAATACCAATGACCAAACCTCAAAACTAAGATACAAATCAAACTAGAAAAATATGAAGACCAATATCATATTCATTATTGTAAACCAATACTTAATTCCCAATCCAAAAAGAACCCATTCTTAATCTTTTTTTTCACAACCATAAAATTAGTTTCAAATCAACAATAATGAGGAACCAGGTGTATACTATTTATACATGACACATGTCAAGGTTTAGACAAAACGATCAAACAGACTTCATTGGCTCAATCACTGCATCAGATGATACCTTGCAACTGATAAATGATATTACAAAACCAGACACTAGATAATTTGCAACAATCTATATACACACAATACACAACTAAATAGTTCAGTGAAAGGTAAAGCTATGCACACAAAAAAAAAAAATAGAAAAATAAAATCGAATAAGTGAAGGTGGATTCTCACATGAAATAGAAAAATATTTTATGTGATGGTAAGGTATTATGATCAGGCCAATGAGAAAGTGACATTTTGGTTAACATTTGAATTAAGTTTGACCAATGCAAAAACAGGACTTCATATGTAACTTTTTCATTGATTTTTATGGTCATACTTCATGAAGTACAAAAATACTAGGTGGTAGCAAACACCATAAATAAGCCTGCTAATTCAAAATTTAATAAAGGAACTGCTGAGGAGAAACAATATACACCTCTTGTGTGTCTCTGCTGTTAGTTACTGGCTTATTTTCATTGTTCTCTAGTATGATGTGTCTAAAATTTGAATTTGGCACATCTTTTATCATGTGCCACTTTACAGGAAAGTTCCCATTCCATTTATCTTGCTGCCAGAAGTCCATATCCTTATTAAAATCAACTTGACCTACCATCTCCGCAACACCACAGAACTGGCCACTTGCATTAACCTGCATTAGAGAAACAAAATCAAAATAAAAAAATAACAAACAGATATCACATACGAAAATAGCAACCAGAATATAAACTCATCAGAAATATCTTGATAATGGATACTCACAGAATAAAATAAGAAGATAGGGCAAACTCCAGATTTTTCAGCTGCTATTTTCTTTGCATCATCATAAGCAGTCTGGAGCTTCTTGTTTCCATGAGGTGTTGATGACCACACATTATATTTGATACTTTTATGCACATCATCCTCACTATATGATTTTATAACAAAAAACTTTGCATCTTCATAATCAACAGGTATGTCCTCCCTGTTATAATGATCAGCATGAATTACAATGTTTCCTTGGTCGTTACTGTCTCCTGCCTTTGTTGTATAGGCTTTAACAGACGGCTGATGTTTAGATCCACTAATTCTAGGACCTCGGTTTTGCTCCCCCAATACATTAGAGCTTCCATTTCCATCATTTAGTAACTTACCAAAGTGTGGCTTTGGCCGAACTTTAGTAAACGCAGACTGTCCATTAGCATTATATCCAAAATCAGAAAATCCACTGTTTGAAGGAGGACCTAATTTCAATTGATTATGATAAGGTCCAATGTTTCCATTGGATAAAGTATCCACAGTATGTCCTGACACACCTGAATTTCTAACCTACCAAAGACAAAGGTAAATGATTATCTATCAGCCACTTATCAAGATTTTATTTACATTTCTATTTTCTGAAAAGAAAATTCAGTTCACATCCAAGTATCAGACCACAAGAACGTTTTTCAACATAAGGACCTCTAAGACCGAGAAAACCTAATGCCCATCCAACTCTCCCCACACTATATACACATGCTTGCCATCCGACAATCATAACATTTAGATGAATAATCTTTAACTTCACATAATAGTTCCTCAACCATCAGCAAGTAATAAGGAAAAACATCAAAATCTAATCAAGAAATAAAATTTCAAACCTGATGGACAGCTGATGAAGCTACATTGAGAAAATTACTCCCAGAAACATTTGTGTGCCTCAAATCTTTCTTCCTCCCATCATTAGCTCTCGACCCTTCCGATACCCTGGCCAATGAACTTGACTGACTTGATAAAAGTTTTGAAGAGTTCCTATAAAAGTTACCAGAAGCTGAATTGAACTTATGTTTCAAACCTCTTCCATCAGGTTTACTGACAGAAGCACCGGTTCCAAATGAGTCCACAGAACCATCAGAAAAAGTATCTGGTTGAAATACAAGGGGAATATAAGCAGGTGAAGAAACAGGATCTTGATAGCTGGGGACGGTATAATAATGTTGTCCTCCTCCAAACGAGTTATCAACTCCTATCAAAGCACCAGGAATGTATGGATTATATGGATTGTAGGGAGACTGTGCATATCCATGGTTATAATATACATAAGGATCAGTTTGTGCACCCTGGGGAAAGAGAAATAAGAACAATAAAATCATACACCAATCCAAAATTGAACATATGAAGACAGAGGATGTACTCACCAGGTGGTCAGGACCATAACCATCTACACCAAAAATCCCAAGGTGGTGATCCTCCCATTCCCCGGGTGATTCAAATCCTAACCATCATAAATAGCAAATAAAAAGTGAGGAACATATACATAAATCCAAACATAAGCAGTGACATGATAGTTTGAGATTTACCTGTACAGTAATACCCATAATTGGTGGCAGCAGGGTAATACAAATTCTGATCAACTACAAACTCAGGAGCTCCCTTGTTCAGCATGACTTAAAGTTTGTTCAGGATTAGGACTTACAAATTGGGAATTTAAATTTGCACCTTCAATCTAAGCCAAAACCATACACACATTATTGACCATCACTACCAAAGCGAACATACGATGTGAATATGCAAATCATTCAGGAAACTGGATATATCAAAGTTCAAATTCCAAAAGTCACAAAATTTTATAAAAATGACCAAGTAAGCATCTGGGATTCTACTTTCTAATTCCAGAAGCATCATACATTTCCATACCAGAACTGCCACGACTGTTAACGGCAACTGCATGGAATATAAGTTCACATAATGACTAAAAAAATTTTAGACAGACAGCTGGTGTTGCACCTTAACCAGGGTTTTATAACATTGAATTCTTATAACATTGAATTCTTAACAACAGATAGCATAAATAACAACATGCAGAACTCATGGGAAACTTCTCAATCAACAATTAATGTTGTAAAATTCAACAAGCATGAAACACACAAGAACTGAACAAATAAGCTACAAATGGAAAAAAAACGCTAAGAGAAGTCAAATTAAACCACATACATTGTGAAATCAACAATGGAAAAACATGTAATGCTAGATAACTATTGTAAATAGTTACACTTTTAACTCCAGATAAATGGAGCAAACAAATCGTTAAATTTCAGCCACTGTAGACACTAATGCATGGCAGCACATAAACACCACATAGTGGCACCTATTCCCCCAAGTGTTAACCACATCAACATCTCTGCAAAGCAGCTCGAAGCTCATAGCCTCTAAAGTAAGACTAAATAATTGAAATCAAATTCATAAATCAGAAACTAAAAAGAAAACTCTCTTCAATTTCACACTCAAAATGAACCCTAAAAAATCAAGTAGTAGTCACCAGCTCAGTACCAATAAGAAGCATCAACACTAGCTGACTCCAATCATATCTTAATATCAAAATGTTGAACTCACTGTGTTCTCCAAAATGAGAACACAGCTCCGTTACTCAGCAATTAAGAAACCAATTCCGCAACAAGAGAAAAAATATAAGAAATCCAACCACGCACACAAACTTATTGAAGCGAGAAATTCAACACATAACAAGCACAAGCACAACAAATCTCACAGTCCAGCACACCACACTCCCCCCGGTGGGAACTAAAATGAAAATAAATGACAAAAAAAAAAAATAAAACCACGAAGAGCACATGCATTATTCACTTGAAATCGTCGCACATTTGAAAAAAACCGTAAGCTTCAAGCGCCAAATAAAAATGGAGAGAGAAAAGGAAGCGTCGGAGTGGAATATTATTATTACCCGTCAAGAGAGAAATGAAAGAAGAAGAAAAGGAATCAACGCATTCAGTGATGAAACGCGTCGTTTTATATTGAAACTGAGGAATTGAAGGAGTGAACGAGTTGTTTCTACTTTCTCGGAACATTATCATGAAGCAGAATACGAAACCCTAGCCATGAAAACCGAAACGGTGAAGCTTTTGAACCGAGAAGGGTCGTTTTGGTGCGTGCGTCGAGACTCGAGGGGGAAATAAAATTAGCAGAGAAGGAAAAATAAAAAAGAAAAAATGAAAAGTGTGTTGTGTTCTGAGAGTTATAAAGAAAGAGAGGAGTAGATTCCCCACTATTTAAGATACGAAGCGTTTCGCTGTTTCTATTCTGCCGTTTTGAGATTACCGAAATGCCCCTGAAGAGGGTGCTGTTGGAAATACCAACTGTGACGACGTCGTTTTGGCTGCTTGGTGGACACGCATCTTGTGAGGTCGCTGTGTCGGTCATGAACTCGTGGTGACCGTCCAATGACGAAGCTTGGAGGTGATCTGATTTGACCATAATGCCCTTGGAATTTCTTCGCCGACAGTGCATGAGCGGTCATAGTGTGACGAAAGAAGGTTGTGAGGGCAGTACCGACTATTGACCTCCCAGGCAGCCCACAAGTAACGGCAGCAATGTTAGTTCTACGGCTGTGAAATAAGCCAGTTCGGCTCTAGGATTGGCCCGTTAAAATTCATAGACGAAATAGGTTGGTTCGTTTAATTCTGCTACATTGTTTGGATAACGAGAATTTGAAGGAAAAGAAAATGAAACGAGAGAAAATAGATGGAAAAATAAGTTTTTTGTTGTTTGAATTTGAAGAGAAAATAAAGTGAAAAGAAAAAAATTTATGTGAAACCTATTAAAATATTTTCATTTTAAGGACGAGATAAAAATGAAGAAAAATATTGCAAATATAAATAAAATTACACATTTATTCTTTATTATTAATAAATTATAATTTATATATAATATAGATAAGGGTATTAATGTAATTTTATACTAGTATGATTTTTTTTCTTTTCATTTTTCTTTCCATCAAAAAAAAAAATTCTTTTTATTTTCTTTCTATCTATTTTCTCTTCATCCAAATACCATACAAATTACTCTATTTTTTCTTCTATTTTCTTTCTTCTCATTTTCTTTTTTCTTATTTTCTTTCCTTCCATTTTCTTTTTTACATCCAAACAAAACCTTATTGACACGTGATAATATTTCAGTTTGATGGATTAAATAGATTGACTTATTTATCTTTTTATTTTATTTTTTGAAATATATTTTGATAAAAATATTTTTTAGGTCAAAAATTTTAAATAAACAGCATTTTTTTAGTTGGTAAGTTGAATTTTTTTGTCGAGTCCAAAGAAAAATAACTGTTGAAAGTGTTATTTTTTTTTAAGAATGTAAAAAGATAAATAAATAGACTACTCGTTTAGTCTACGAATTTAACTCATTATTTTTTTGGATTAATCGAATTCAATCTATTTAATCCAAAATTTAAACAAATTTAATTTTAGAGGTAAAATTCACCTATTTAAATGGGTAAACGAACTCACTCGATGAGTTGGCACATTTTAACGGTTTTAGTTAATTTCCTCGCTCTCTAACATATATGTTATTTTTATTTTTATTATTGCTCTTATTCTTAATATTAATATTATGGTTATGGTAATTTTATAAATTATTGTATTTTTTTAATGAACAGTAAAAATTGTTTATTTTATAATAAAAAATTTATCATGTATAATATACATATTTTTATAAAGTTAGTAAAATTTTTTATTCCTCATCTAATCTATTTTTCCTAAAAAAAGAATTTCTTTATTCTTATTGGTATTTTTATTATATATGAGTAATAAGAAACCAAGCAAAATACACAACAAACAAAATTCAACAATAAACAAAACAAAACGACTTAAACGAACACAGCTCACCAGAAAATTTTAATAACTAAATCAGGTAAAAACTTGCACATAATTATTGTTTTTATGTAAAATTAATAAAAAATTATTAAATAATTTAAAAAATTTAACTAAATTATCATTTAATAATTATTAACGATTAACAGTAACAACTGCATGTCACCATTAAATTACCATACAAATATAAATAATTAAATAGTTAATAGTGACATTGTAATTTTCAAATTTTATTTAAGTAAAAAATCCCGGTACTTTATGAGCTCAATTTCTAGAAATGCTGCAGCAATAACACTCGAATTACCAAAATAATAATAATAATAATAATAATAAAAGACTGGAATGTTCCAATACAAAAAAAGAAAAGACTGACTTCACTTGAACATTCGATGAAAGCGGTTAGCAATAGTAGAGTGGCATATACTTTACTTGCAGTTGCATTTGTGTGTTTCCTCTGTTTGAAGTGAAACTGAATCACCACCAACACAAAAAACGTTTCATCTTTTGTAGAGGTTTTGTTCTTCTGTTGCCATGGCTATGGAAGCTGCTGAGGCTTCAACCACACCACAGTTGGCGCTCGATGATACTGACATCAACTGGCACAGGTTCTTCTTCTTCCTTTCACTTTCATCCTCATGTTCCTCTAAGAGCCTTATAATGCATACGTTTATTTGTATAATGTGTGTTCATCGCTTCATGTAACTTGTTTTGTGATTATGTCCTTTGTGTTTTGACTAAAATGAAGTAAAAGATCATGTTATTGTTCTAATATTCTGAGTAAAATGCAGGTTACACAAATACTCTGATTTATATTCCTGGGTTTACTAGAATGCTTCAATGTCCCTCTTGTAAAGAAAAAGAAAACCAAATTTTGCATATTTGGATAACTTTTTGTGAATAAAAAGCATAAAGAAAGCTATTATTATTGATTCATTATTACGAGTGGCATGTATTTTAGGTGCAATTGTTTACATTTTATGTACTTAAAATGGAAGCATGGAACTAGGGTTTTTGTTTTTTTGTGTGTATAATCTTAATGGTTCCAAATTAGGCTGGACAAGACCAAGTTCCATGTAATTGGTGCCATTCTCTTCACTGCTCAATCAGCTTTGCTTCATCCAACAGCAGTGGTTAAGACAAGAATGCAAGTAGCTGGTTCTGGACTCTCTCAAATGCGTGGAATGTCGGTGTTCACTCATATTCTAAGGAGTGATGGTGTTCCCGGAATCTTTAGAGGTTTTGGCACTTCTGCTATTGGATCAATGCCTGGGAGGGTCCTAGCTTTGACGTCTCTAGAGATGTCGAAAGACATTATGATGAAATACACACAAGGTAGTGATATACCAGAAGCTTCAAGAATCGGCCTTGCGAATGGTGTGGCCGGCATGTTTTCCAATCTGGTGTCTTGTGTATACTTCGTGCCTTTGGATGTGGTACATAATTTTACACCTATATTCAATATAAGTTTTATCATTATGCTTTATGTATTCCTTTTCCATTTTACCGAAAATGGAAATAGCATGATGTTTTGGAAGTTGATGTAGAATGCAAAAGGAGGATTTCATACAAGGCTTAGATAGTGACTCTTCTTGGAGAACGAAAAGTGGTTTTTAATTTTTGCTATGCTTTTTGTCACTTCCCTCACTTTCTGACAATGATCTTTACTAATGTTGACTGAAGTTGATCAATGGTTCTTCTTCTATTCCTCTGCTTTTCCATCTCTTCCAAGCATTTTTCTTGTGTTTCTTCTCAAACCAAAGCTTTTCTGTTGCTGGATTCTTTAGGGAAAAAAAATTATATAATTTGCCTACAAATGTTAGAGCTATAAATCTGTTTTGGTAATTATAATGGTTAATGAGTCTTCTGTCTGCTCTCATAACTGTTTGTGAAGCATCATATGAAGAAATTTGTTATTTTGTTTGATGTTTGATCAGATCTGCCAGAGGTTAATGGTACAAGGTCTTCCAGGAATGGCTCCTTGTCGAGGACCATTTGATGTTATACGTAAAGTTTTCGAGGCCGAGGGTTTCCGAGGCTTGTATAGAGGTTTTGGATTAACAGCCATAACTCAGTCACCGGCATCTGCACTTTGGTGGGGTTCATATGGTGCGGCGCAACACATAATTTGGAGGTACATTCTAACTTACAACAATCTACTACTAGTAAATATTTTAAGAGTTGCTCATTCTATAGGTTATTATTATGATTATGACATGCTTAATGGTTTAGGAGTTTGGGCTTCAAAGATGATGCAGAGAACAAACCTTCACATTTTCAAATGGTGACGGTTCAAGCTACAGCAGGGATGGTGGCCGGTGCGTGTTCTTCGGTTATCACTACTCCAATAGATACAGTAAAAACACGCCTTCAGGTATATGAAGCTTTAATCTTCTCTGGGTTTCCTGTTTCAAGGAAACTATTTTAAATAATTGAAGTTGGTATCTCTTCCAAAGTGTAGGTTTTGATATTTTTTTTTCTTTGGGGTTTTGAACTGTGATATGGTTATATTTTGGATTTGCTTCTTCTGATTTGCAAAGGTTATGGACAACTACGGTTCTGGAAGACCATCGGTACTGAAGACAACAAAGACTCTCCTTAAAGAAGATGGCTGGTGGGGATTCTACCGGGGGTTTGGACCTCGATTTCTAAACATGTCACTTTATGGAACGACGATGATCGTTACTTATGAACTGATAAGTATGTCGAATCTTCTTCTATTCTCTTTAGCAATAAATTATTTTGAGTAAGGCTAGTTGATATCACTGAGAAAGTTGTGTTACATTCTTGTTTTTTTTCTCTCTTTCTTTCAATGCATAATGCTATTATGAGAAGCATTTTGACATTGATTGATCTTATTTTGATATGGGCATATGGCTAAAATCTTATTTGCTTTCATTTCTTGTTTCTTTTCAACAGAGAGATTGTCAGTACAACCGAGTTTGAGGTCTGTAGCTTAAACTGCAAGCGCGCTATAAGACCTGGGACAAGGATTCAACACTTAATTTTAGCATACCTAGCTTGTGTATAGGAACAGCAAATTGGTGAATTCCGTCAAGCTCAAGCATTAATGAAGAAGCAATTTTGAAGGAAAAAGGCTTACTTGTAGCCAGAGCTTCTCGCCGAGCAATTTTGAAGATAATGTAAGAATAACAAACAAAAACGAATTTAGATTCTTCCCTTTGACATTTGAGTTAGATCTGATTCTAGGTCTGAGTAAAATGGTACTGGAACAAAGTAAAGCAACTAATTTGATGAGAAAAGAGTGGAACTGAATACTATAATTTATCATTGCACAATGATAAAAAAAAAAGGAAAAAAATATGACTAACTGGTAAAATTATAAATTCTTATAAAAGGAGAACGTTTTTTATGTATATGAAAGTTACACTCAAACAAACAAAACACTCGAAAGAGAGAGTTAATTTTTCTCTCTCTAATTACTCTCGCCACATTCACCGATTACTCAATTAGTTCCTTTAAAAGCAGCTTTTGTGAGGGTGTTCAACAACTCTTTTAAGTTTTTCATAGACACAGTTTTAATCATTATAAACTCATCAATATTTGTATACTTTTTATTTTATATTTCTCCCTTTACAACATTCCCTCATCCTCTGCTATCATCATCATCTCCATGACACTCCCATTGTCGTTAGATCGAATATCATATTAAATATTTGCTAATGTTGACTATGGCATGTTTTTTCTTTAAAAGAAAAAATGTTTATTTGATTACTAATTCCCTATTAAGGTGAAGGTTCTATTGGATTTTGTTTTTTGAGTCTTGGTTTTTTTTTATTCTACTTTATTGTGTTGAACTTCTTTGTTAAAAAAAATATCATTTCTAACTGTTAGAACTACTCTAGTTATATTTTATATATCAATTTTCCCCCTTATGTATAAAGCTTTGGGTAATTTTTTTACTTCATTATTATAAAAAAAAAAAAAAAAAACTGTATAATAGTGTAAAACAACTACTCTAATAATCACGTTATATGCATTTAAAATAGGAAAACCAATCATTTCTAACTACGAATATTCAGAACAAGAGTAAATACATGGTTAAAGTGGTGATAATGGAAGACTGTGAAAGTTTATAATTTGAAAAAGAAGTGATGATGATGGTAAGTTGAAAGATAAGGTTAGAGGCAATTTAAGAGTTTAGAAAATTGTTTTCACCAATATTTTCGAGACATACATGAAACGAGTTGTAAATAGTTTGGCTTTGTGAAAGAAATCAAATGTGGATGTGAGGATGCTTGAAGTGTTTTTATATTAGTTTCGAGACAGCAGTTGATGATACTTATAAAGAATTTTGTTGCATAAATTAGTAAAAATTTAAGCAAATTTATGAGAATTAGAATAAAGAAATACTTAAATTTAACGGAATATTTATAGAAAATTATGATGATGACTTCGTCATTATTTATTGAATTTTTTTTTTATAGGTACTACGTGGTTTCTTTTATTGTCGTAGAGGAAATCAACCCATGTTGTGTCAAATCCTATGTGGTTGATGACCGAAGTGGAGGAAGAGAAGCATTGACTTGCTTTTTAAGTTAGGTCGGACGGAGATTGTGGTATCAGTCTCCAACTCGACAGATCAAGAACTAATTCGTTGCGGATCTGAACTCCATTTAAGAGTCTGCCGTTGGCCAATGGGTTGTTACATGCACAAGGCAGAATTCGAACCCCCGACACTTGCTTAAGCAGACGAGTGAACTGACTATTCGACCAATCCAAGTTGATTTTTTGGTCGTTAACTAACTCATGCTTCAATTAGCTGGGCTTATCTCTTTTTGAGTTTCGATGATATGACCCATTCATTTTGGACCATGGTCTTACTTTTTGAGTTAAGATACCAGTATTTTATTTTTTTGAATGGTTCTTTCTGTCTGTGGTTAGAAACATTTCTAATGGGAAGAATAGGAGTTGAAACTTTTTTTTTAAAATATCTACAGAGAAGACAATAGATGTGCTAACTGTTTGGCACGTAAAAGTTTAGAATTAAATATATCTTTTTATTTTTGGGACATTCCTCCTAAAGAGACAGTGAGCCTTCTAGTTGATAATGAACAAAGAGTATCTCTGTTTCAATCAAGGACGGAATTAGATGAAATATTAGAGGGAGCCAAAAATATTTACACAGTAAAATAAGACTAAAATAAAATTTTAAGGAGAACTAAACTGAAATTTACATATAATTTACATATAAAAAATTAAAATTAGGGGGCCATTGCCCCCTTTTCCTACTACATAGCTCCGTCCCTAGTTTCGATAGTTTGTAGCTAATTTTTTTCCTTTTTCTTTGGGTTTTATACTCCGTTTATAAACAAAAAAAATTATTTATTTGAAACTCTCAAAATATTACAAAACTTTTTAGAAACCTATTTACTTATTTAAGATTCAAGTTTAGAAAATTTTGCTTAGTTTAATTTTAATATATTAAAATTTAATATAATCGTTCAATCACATATGTTGATTATTTATGCAGTCAATATAAAAAGAATATTTTTATTGACAGTTACTTTTACTAATATGACATTACATAGCTAGATATATACAGGGTGTTTGTGATGCGATTTGGATCAGTTTTGAGTAAAAATTCATTCGATCTGAACACTAATTTTACTTGCAGTATAGTTTGAATTTGATTGGATTTGCGATTTTGTAAATTAAAAAATTAAATATACATAACAAGTTTCAACATCAAATTTTAAATAACCAATAATGACATAACAAATCTCAACAATATCTTAAAAAACTAACAATAAAATAAGAATATAAATAAAATTATAAATTAGTTAAAATAAATAAATAAATCTTATCTTATACATAAAATATTTATTAAATAATAATAAGACATGAATAATATAAAAATTATAACAAATTGAACATATTATAAGTAAAATTATAAATATAATAATAAAATATATCATTATTATAACATATTGTGCGGTTTGGATTTGATTTGATCGATTTTGTGAAATAGATCAAAAATTCGATCTGATATATGCGGTTTATAAAAAATATAATCCAATCAAATCTAAATTAGTACGATTTTAATTGGTTTTTGGTTTTTGGTTTAGATTGAATTAGATGAGTGATTTAATTTATGAATTATTCTCCACATTCAAGCAATTTTAACATCCAAGTTCATCCAAGTGATTTAAAGTCACGCGCTTCTTTTTCTCACTTTCTTCTCCCCTCACGCTTCTTCTTATTCTTTTAAATTCACGCATGCGTTCTTCTTCTTCTTCTTCACCCTTGATACTACGTCTTCTTCTTCTTCTCTTCTTTTTTTTTATTATTTTTTACTTTCGTTATCGTCGTCACCAACAACACCACCTCCTCCTCCTTTTTTTTCTTCTTTTCTCATTGGAATTTCTTCTCCTCCTTCCTTCTCATCCTTCTCCTCCTCCACCACCACCACCACCACCACCACCATCATGATTGTCATTGTCGTCTTCTTCTTATACATATCGTCGTTATCGTTATCATCGTTATTGTTATTGTTGAATTTTTGCCATGTTGATGATGTTGTCTTATCCAAAATTGAATTTGGATGTGTTTTTTGTTTACGATTCAGTCTTGTTTGTGTGCTTATTTTCGAACTGAGTTTATATGTCGCAATTATTATGTAATTTCGGTTCATTTCTGAGTTAATTGTGTCAATTATATAATTTCGGTTCATTTCTGAGTAAATTAAACTGCATTTGGACTCGTTCTGTGCTTCTTGTTTCACTCTTTTAAGAGGAATAAAACCAAGAAAAAAAGAAGAAAATATCAAACAAAAAAGAAGAAGAAACATATTAATAATGTTGTTTGATCCAAAATTAATTTTGGATGTGTTTTTATTCATGATTCAGTCTTGTTTGTGTGGTTGTTTTCGAACTGAGTTTATGTGTCGCAATCATTATGTAATTTCGATTCATTTTTGAGTAATTGTGTCACAATTTTATATAATTTTGGTTTATTTATGAGTTAATTGTGTCGTAATCCACTATGTAATTTCAGTTCATTTGAGTTAATTAAGGTGCATTTGGACTTGTTGTTGTTAGAGAATCATTAGAGAATCATTTTAAGATCAGTTAGTATCATTTATATTTATATAGTATATCTGTGTATTAATTGTAGGATTCTATGCCTTTATTACTTTGATTCTTCTGGCACCTATATATACTCCTTGTATATTGTACTTTTTCATCACACTGAATAATATATAAAACACTTTCTTTAGTTTGGTCTCTTGTTTCTAACATGGTATCAAGAGCTTAAGTTGTTTTTTTTTTTTTTCAGAAACACTTGGTTTCTGGCTCCTTTATCTTGTTTCACCGGCAGTACTTTGTGCTCATTTTTTGCCTTTCTCCCGACGCCTTGGTTCGTCACCGTCGCCACCCTTACCTTCTCCTCGTTGCAAGCTTTCCAACGCCGCCACACTCGCCGCCTGTTGCTGCCGGACGCTCCCTCACGCGCCGCCAGAAGTCCGGGCACCGCTTCAGCCAAATTTAGTTCAATCAGTTTGGTTTCTTTTCCTTCTCCAGGCAGCCTCTTTCGTCCTCATTTTGCTTGCCTTCCCAACCTTTATATCTGTCATAAACCATATCATTGTCTTCTTCTCATCCTCACGATTACAAAGAGCTCCGCCGCGCTACCAGAGACATCAGCACGCACCGCCACGCGCCGCCGAATCATCGCTGGCCGCACCCCTTCTTCTCTGCCTAGAAGCTTCAGCAGCCGTTGGATCTTCGCGCATATTGGACGCTCTGCAAGCCTCCATGTGTCACGCTGTTATCCTCCAGCAACCCGCAATGCTGACCCGCGTCCAGCTCAGCGCCAGCGTGTCTCCTCTCTCCAGTCACACGCCGCCACGTGTCACCGCTTTGCTGACGTGGTGCGACGTGTCGCTGACGTGGCAGACAAGTGGGACCCACCCTAAGGTTTTTTGGTGAGCTCTTTCCGATTTTGCCCTCCGTTTTCTCATTTTCGGCTTACAAGTTGCAGTTTTTCTCTCCTTTTCGTGATCTCTACATCTACTATTATGGAAAAGTCAGTTGTTTTTGCTACCACACATGGAAATGATAAATTCTGTCAAAATTGTAACCGTTTTGGGCACCTCTTCTCCGTCTTTCCTTCTGTTGAATGTCGCACATGCCATCAGAAATTTCATATTAGCTACCATTGTTCACAACTGTTCTGCCATTATTGCAAGCTCTCGGGACATTTGCTTACTACCTGTCCTACTCGCCCACCACGTCGTGTGCCTGCTTCTGCTGTTCATGCTACTTCTGAATCTACCACCTCTGCTCCTCTCACCTCGTCTTCTGTCTCTCTATCTGATATTGCGTCTCTCCTTCAGCGACTTCTCTCCCTTTCTGGTAATACCCCTGCTGCTCTTTCGACTCCTCCAGATAATTCTAAATGGTATTTTGACTCAGGATGCTTTAATCACATGTCTCCGTCACGTAATCTCTTCTCGTCTCTGTCTACCACTACAAATGGACCTTCTGTCAATACTGCTAATGGTTCCCTCTTGCACGCAACACACAAGGGTTCTATCTCCCAGTCGACTCTTCATCTTCCTGATACTTATTTTATTCCCAACTTAAGCTTTAATCTTATTTCTGTTGGTCAACTTGTTGATCTGGGTTTTGATGTCACTTTTTCTCTCTCTGGTTGTCGTGTACAGGATTGTCGAACGAGACAAGTCATCGGGACTGGACGTAAGGGTGGAAGGTTGTTTGAAGTCGAGAATCTTCATATTCCTCCTGTACCAAATATCTGTGCTGCTTCTTCTCCATCTACCCTTCACTTATGGCATCAACGTCTTGCCCACAGTTCCTTAGGAAAATTGCGTCCTCTTGTGTCTCAAGGTGTTTTGGGTCAGGTTCCTAATGAATCTTTTGATTGCATTTCTTGTCAAACTGCCAAACAACCTGCTTTATCTTTTCAAAATAATTCATCTCTTGCTTGCTCTCCTTTTGATCTCATTCACTCTGATGTTTGGGGTCCCGCTCCTACCGCTTCTTTGGGAGGAGCTCGATACTTTGTTGTTTTCATTGATGATTATTCACGCTTTACTTGGGTTTATTTGATGACCAATCGCCATGAGTTACCTCAGATTTATATAAACTTTGCCACTATGATTAAAACTCAGTTTTCCAAGGTCATTAAGGTTTTTCGCCGTGATAATGCTATGGAATACCATGATTCCAAACTCTTAACCTTTCTTGCAGAACAGGGTACCTTGTCTGAGTTTTTTTGCCCTGGTACATCTCAACAAAATGGTCGAGCTGAACGTAAACACCGTCACATTCTTGACTCTGTTCGTGCAATGCTTCTTTCTTCTTCGTGTCCTGAGCGTACTTGGGGTGAAGCTGTTCTTACTGCTGTTCATGTTATCAATAGACTCCCTTCTTCTGTTCTTGGTAATGTTACTCCCTTTGAGCGTCTTTATCGTACCTCCCCAGATTATAATTCTCTTCGAGTTTTCGGTTGTGTCTGTTTTGTTCTTCTTCAGCCTCATGAACATACTAAACTTGAACCTCGGGCTCGTATGTGTTGTTTCCTTGGTTATGGCACTGAACACAAGGGTTATCATTGTTGGGATCCTCTCTCTAAACGTATTCGTATATCTCGTCATGTTGTTTTCTGGGAGCATCACATGTTTTCTCGATTCTCCTCCTTTGAGTCTATTCCTCCTACTCAGTCACCTTTTTTCACTAACCCCAATGTTGATCTTTTTCCTAGTGATGATTCTACAGGTTCTATCTCGAGTCACCCTCCACAGCCTCCTGTTCTTCCGCCTTCTCCATCTCCCGATGATTCCGGACCAGACGACGCTCCTACTCCTACCGTCATGCCGCCTCCTTCCACTCGCTGTTCCAGGGTGAGAAATCCACCTCCTCATCTTCTTGATTATCATTTCTTTTCTACTATTCTTCATCAACATGAACCTAAGTCATTCAGAGAAGCCTCCACAAATCCAAATTGGCAACAAGCAATGCAGGAAGAAATACATGCACTTGAAAAAGCACACACTTGGGACTTGGTTGATTCTCCTTCAAATCAGGAAATTGTGGGAAGCAGATGGGTATACAAGATCAAGACTCGCTTTGATGGTTCTATTGACCGTTATAAGGCACGATTGGTTGCTCAGGGTTGTACGCAAGAGTATGGTATTGACTATGAAGAGACTTTTGCTCCTGTTGCTCGTCTCACATCTGTTCGAGCTCTTCTTGCCATTGTTGCGGTCAAAAGATGGTCTCTCAGTCAGATGAATGTGAAGAATGCATTTCTTAATGGAGATTTGAAACAGAAAGTCTATATGAAACCCCTCCGGGTTATCCTTGTCCTTCTGGCAAAGTTTGTCTACTTCGCAAGGCACTCTATGGGCTTAAGCAAGCTCCTCGTGAATGGTTTGACAAGTTCAGCACTACCATATGCGGTCTTGGTTTCACTTGCAGTCCTCATGAGAATGCTCTCTTTATTCGTAAAAGTGAACGTGGAGTTGTTCTTCTACTTCTGTATGTTGATGACATGATCATTACTGGAGATGATGCTGATGGTATCTCTGATCTCAAGGCGTCCCTTCAGCATACTTTTGAGATGAAAGATCTTGGTTCTCTCAGCTATTTTCTTGGTCTAGAAGTTATATCCACCGATGATGGCATCTATCTCTCTCAAGCTAAATATGCTTCAGATCTTCTTGCTCGAGCCGGAATTACCGATAGTCGCACTGAGTTTACTCCTCTTGAGCCTAACGTTCGATTTACTCCTATGGATGGCATTGTCTTGGATAATCCTACTCTGTATCGACAGCTAGTTGGAGGACTCGTCTACTTAACTGTCACCCAACCAGACATTGCCTATCTCGTTCATGTACTTAGCCAGTTCTTGTCAGCTCCTCGTACTACTCACTATGCGGCAGTTCTTCACATTCTTCGATACATCAAAGGCACTTTATTTCATGGCCTTTATTTTTCTGCCCATTCCTCTTTGTCCCTTCAGGCATACTCCGATGGTGATTGGGCTGGTGATCCCACTGATCGTCGTTCTACTACTGGTTACTGTTTGTTTCTTGGTGACGCTCTCATTTCTTGGCGTGCTAAGAAGCAAACGTTCACTGCTCGCTCAAGCACAGAAGCTGAGTACCGTGCCCTCGCTGACACCACTGCTGAGGTTATCTCGATTCGTTGGCTTCTTGAAGATTTGGGTGCTCCTCAGTCGTCCCCTACTGATGTTTTTTGTGACAACCGCAGTGCTATTCAGATTGCTCATAATGATGTCTTTCATGAACGCACCAAACACATTGAGATTGATTGTCACTTTGTTAGGCAACGTATCCTTATTGATGCTGTTCGTCTCATTGCTGTTGGAACACTTGATCAGATTGCTGATATCTTCACGAAAGCTCATCACCCGACTCGTTTCCGGATTTTATTATCCAAACTCAAGTTGGTATCCTTAGCTCCCACTTGAGTTTTGAGGGGGGATGTTAAAGAATCATTAGAGAATCATTAGAATCATTTTAAGATCAGTTAGTATCGTTTATATTTATATAGTATATCTGTGTATTAATTGTAGGATTCTATGCCTTTATTACTTTGATTCTTCTGGCACCTATATATACCCCTTGTATATTGTACTTTTTCATCACACTGAATAATACAGAAAACACTTTCTTTAGTTTGGTCTCTTGTTTCTAACAGTTGTCCTGCACAATTCAAAACCCTTTCTCCTCTTTCTCGTGATCTTGTACTACTTCTTATTCTTCTTCGTTTTTATCTTTTTCTTTTTTATATTCATTTTCTTATTTCATTTTCTCAAATTTTTTTATTTACTCTCTTGAGAGGAATAAAACAAAAAAAAAAAAAGAGAAGAAAATATCAAATAAAAAGGAGGAACAAACGTATTAATGACGTTGTCTGACCCAAAATTGATTTTGGATGTATTTTTGTTCATGATTCAATCTTATTTGTGTGCTTGTTTTCGAACTTAGTCTATATGTCGTAATCATTATGGTAAATTCCGGTTCTTTTATGAGTTAATGTGTCGCAATCATTATATAATTTCGGTTCATTTATGAGTGAATTAAGGTGCATTTGTACTCGTGGTCCTACACAATTCAAAACTCTTTCTCATCTTCCTCCTCATCTTCTACTGCTTCTTCTTCTTCTTCTTTTTCATCTCTTTCTTCTTCATTTTCTCCTTCTTATTTCATTTTTTCAAAATTCTTCTTGATTTACTCAAATTTAACATAATTTCTTAGATTATGTGTTAAATTTGAGTTTAGTTCTTGGACAAGGCCTTAGAAAATTAATAAAATTAAATAGAAAAAAACATAACAAGAAATAATGAATATAATGAATATTTTTCAAATATTCTCAAAAAAAGCATTTCATCAACCTTCACAACCTCAGGAAATAAAATCTTCTAAACAGTTCAAATATGAATTATAAATTTAATATAAGATGTCATTGATATACTCCTTTTTTCCTAAAAAGCCTTTTTTTTAAAATTTTTTTTATTATAGCTAAATTCTGCTCAATTGAACTTAAAATTCACATACAAAAATCTCTAAGTTCATGTTAAAAATCTTTTATTATTAACATCCATTGCTCCTCAAACTTGCATATTTTTTGCCATTATTCTTTGCTTTTCTTTTTTTCTGAGTTAATTGTGTCGCAATTATTATATAGTTTCGGTTCATTTCTGAGTTAATTGTATCGCAATCATTATGTAATTTCGGTTTATTTCTGAGTGAATTAATGTGCATTTGAATTCGTTGTCCTGCATAATTCAAAACTCTTTCTCCTTATTTTATATTGTAATAACAACAATAATAACAGCGACAAAAGAATGACGATAAGGAGAAAACACGCGAAGAAGGAGAAGAAGTAAGAGAAAGAGAAAGAGAAGGAGAAGAAGGAGGAGGAGACGATGACGATAACTAAAGCCCTGCGCATGAACGTAAATGAGAATAGTTTTTGTTGGTATTGAGTCTATTTAATTAGACTTAAATAACAATATTGTTTAAATATATAACAAATCTATTAATTTATATCGATTTAAATTTAAACACTTCTAGATATATGCGTAAATTTATTTTCTTGTAGGATAAATCGGACAATTTTCAATCCTAAACAACATATACATGGGTGGTTAAACCCAGGTTTTAAATTTGGTTTGCAGTTGCATAAAGGCCAACAAATCTAACTTTAACTCATGGAAATCTACCTTATATTGCATTAAAATTAAATTCTTTTAAACCCAAACGGAGAAAGGAGAAGAAAGAACAAAAACCCACACTGAACTGTATCCAGTTTTGGTGAAAGCTGAGAAGCTGAATAACCAATTAATGGCTTCTGAAACATCTCCTTCTCCGAAGATCCTTCTAGCAAAGCCTGGACTCGTCGCCGGCGGTCCCGTCACCGGTAAATTTTCCCGTGGCGGAGCCGCCGACGATGAAGCTGCGCAGCTCCGTTCTCGTCTTCCTTCCGTTGCATCTCTCAACCTTCTCTCCGATTCCTGGGATTTCCACATCGATCGCTTTCTCCCTGTAAATCCCTCTTTGCCTTCGTCTTTCTTTGCTTCTATTATAGTCTTTACAATTAGGTCACAGAGACCGAAAAAAAGAAGAAGTAAACTTAGCAACTGGATTTTGAAAATGTTCGCAGTTTTTGACTGAGAATACTGATTTCACTGTGATTGGGGTGATTGGGCCATCTGGAGCTGGAAAATCAACTATTATGAACGAAATTTATGGTTTTGATTCAACTTCACCTGGTCAGTTTATTCTTCACGCAATTTAATTATTGAATTAACGTTTTCCTAGTTGAGTTTGATTATTGTGTTGTAGTTTCCATAATCCATGTGTTCAACTCTGATTTGATGTGTGTGTAAGCTTACAGGGATGCTACCACCTTTTTCCACACAGTCTGAAGAGACCAGAGCCATGGCAAGGCATTGTTCTACTGGCATTGAACCTAGGGTATCTTCTGAACGTATTATTCTTCTTGATACTCAGGTAAAATGCCACCCATGATATCTTAGTTCGTTGCTTGAACTGTTGTGTTTTGGTTCATGCTTTTTGTTTTGCCTTTGTAGCCTGTGTTTAGTGCTTCGGTTTTAGCCGAGATGATGAGACCGGATGGCTCTTCGACGATTTCAGTGATAACTGGAGAATCACTGTCAGCTGAATTGGCTCATGAGATTATGAATATTCAGGTAAACATTGACTCCCAATTTTTTCCCTCTTTCTCTCCGATGAAAATCCAATCATGTATTAACTTGATCACAATTGATAATTTTTATTACTTGTATTGCTATAATCTGATGAATTTGACTATGTTGTGGTGCTGCAAGGAATCTTTATAGCTTGCTGTTCTACTTGCATCTATATGCCATGTTGTGCTGGTGGTGTCAGATGGAGTTCATGATGATAGCATGTGGCATTTGACGTTGACGGTATGTCATTTACTTCAACTTTTTTGTTGTTGTTACAGATGGTTTAAGTCTTGTTCAATAATTAAAAAAGTAATTTTTCCATCTGTGTAAACTATGTTGTTATTCAGAAGATAGGTTTAGCTGTTGTGTCATTTGTTATTTCAATGCATTCAATGGGTATAGTCTACTTGTATTGGCTAATCTTGTGTGCCGTCCATTACATTTTACAATGATCCTCATGGTGATAGTTGCTGCTTCATCTTATTAGTGTTTTACTTGACCTTTGAAATATGGAAATGGTACAACCCCTTACCTTTTTATAACAACTGTTTGATGTGATCTGGTTTTCCTATCATCTAAACTTATATGAGATAAAAAAAGAGAGTAATGTATAGCAAGATTTAGGTCATAGGCTCTTCTTAGTTTGGATCGTTTCCTATATGCTCTATGCATTCACTGTCAGAATAACAATAACTGCACTCTCAAATTTCGTTTATGCTTTTGGAATCTGTTATTTCTTTTATTGATTGGTTCAGATAATAATAAACATAATAGTTACTTGATTGGTCTTTGTTCATCAGAGTTCTGTAAATTTTACATGACTCATTTGGTATGGACAAGCAAATTATGTTTTTGATGGAAAAAAAAAAAAAGAGAAATATTTTACATGACGCATTTTCTAGGCCTTCTTGATTAATTTGAAATCCTTGTACATATTTTGCAGATACACTTTCATAAATGTATAAAAAGGAGTGACCACACTCTAGTTGTTATCTTGTAGGCTGACTTGTTGAAGCATGGGATACCAGACCCATCCTTGCCGGCTTCATCACTTTCCCAGAGCTCTAATTTGGGGCTTGAAAAAGATTACAAAGTTCCTGAACGTGAAGAGTACATGGCTACCCCTGTTTTTGTACACACCAAGTAAGAAAAATCTCTCTATTTGTAATGTCATCAAACTGTGTTGATATCAATGGTATTCAGAGAAAAGAGAGAATAGAATAGAAAATATACAATGTAAGATTTACTAAATTGTGAGAATCGTTGAATTTAAAATAGAGATTCATCCTTATATAAGGTGGTAATAAGTAAGTTATTAGCATACTAATTGTAACTAACAACTGATAGTCTCTAACTCTCTGACTAACACAGTAATATCCCTTCTATGAAAGAACGTGGAGGGAATTACTGAATGAGAAATGGTGAATAGTTGACGACCCTGTTGTATGATTTCATTAGCCACTTGTTTGCCGGACCAGTTCCCTTTTCTTCTAATATCTTGGCTGAACATACAATTTTTCAGGAATTCCTCCTTTAAAGTTTAGAAAGATTTTAGAAATAGGGTATGTGTTACCAACTATATGTATGTCCACACTGTCAACTATATACAAACGTAAAAAAATCACAAAGCAAAGAGGGACTAACTAATATTTTTATTTTAATCGGTTGTGATTATTGGTAAAGAAAAATTAAGTGCAAGAGAGTATTTCTTGTTTCCATGAGTAATTTGGCTGACATTGATATAATGTATAAAATCATATTATCACTATTCTAGCTTGTCTCCACTTCTTTTTGCTATTAAACTAAATTAAGATTGTTGCATAGAGAAAAAACACTAATATGTATTTTCTTTTGAGCTTTATAGGTTGCATGAGCAAGACTTTACTCCCAAAAATGTTGTGCAGTTGAGAAGGGCACTTTTGCAGTATTTCAAAGCATCCTCATTTGCCAGAGAACACACTGGAAGCAAGCCTGGGGAGCAACATGCAAGTAATATGGATTCTGGCATGCTAAATATGCATGCAATCCCATTCAAGCAAAAGGAAGAAAACCCAAGAGCTCGGCATGAAAGTTACATATCTGCATTATGGAAATTACGGGATCAGGTTTCTTTCTCTATCTCTCTCCCCCCTCCTCTCTACACACACAATGTGTATTACTCTTAATTTTTAACTTTTAGCCTCGTTTATATTACCAATTTTTTTAGCCTTTGTTATATTACCTTTGCTCTGACATGGCGGGATGTGTTTACTGTCTTATAGATTTTGTCGATGAAGCCGCCATCTTTCGTGAGACCTGTGTCTGAGCGTGAATGGTTGAAGAATTCAGTCAAAATATGGGAACAAATAAAGAGTTCCCCAACCATATTGGATTACTGCAGAACGCTACAACATTCTGGCATGTTTAGGAGGTAGATAGAAAGAAGAAATATTCCAGTCACCTGATTGTAATGAAATATGTAGCAGCTGGTAAGGAAGATGGCTTTATGGTAGGAACTGTCTGAGACTGGTCTTTTTCAAGTGCGAGCGAGGGCGTGAAAGAAGAATTGTTAAATATCAAGAACTGTCTTAAGATTGGTTGCGGTTTTTTTAGCTTTTGTTCTTTTAATTTTAGTCTCCTTCTTTATATTGGAATTTGGAACTTTACTAAATTATTTTTGGTCATGTTTGTGGAATATCCCATTTCTCTATCAATCGACGAAATTATCTTCTAATAATTGAAAACAATAGAAACAACTTTGCTAAATTACGGGCGAATGTGTTGGTCAAAATTTAATCATCTAAGCATCCACAAATATTTGGACAACTTTATTCAAAACTTTCAACGAAAAATTTGTTCTTTAGTACTCTTCTAATAATAGTGGTAAGAATCGGACCAAACCGGTTGGTTTGACTAGAAAATCAGTAAATTGGTCACTTGGCCGGTTTGATTGGTCATTCTGACTGGATAAGGAACACAACTGGTAAAGATCGGGTTAAAGTGTCCGATTTTGATAAAAATCAGAATGGCAGTTTTATGTAACCGGCTGGTTTGAAGCTCTTTTTCTTTTCTTTTCCAAAACGACGTCGTTTTGAGTTTGAAAAAGAAAACACTCGAATTAGTTGAATACTCCTTTTTCCTAACGCTAATCCCTTCAAGAAAACCTCACCTTACATCACCTCACCGCCGGCCTGTCGTCTTCTTCGTCTCCGGTGCGCCTCCGACGACGTTTCAACCTCATCTCACCGTCGCGTTTTGGGTCGCAAGCCGTCCTCTTCGTTGCGTCCTCGCCGTCCTCTCTCGGACTGTCGGACAGGTTGGTGGTCTTTTCATTGCTCATTCTTCACTTCTCTGCGTTCTGCATTATCTCTGATTTTTTAGTTATTCTGTTTATGATATATTTGTTAATTCTTGATTATGAAATTCTGTTTATTTGTGTTATATTTATGTTATATTTTTAGTTACTTCATTGTCTTGTTTCCCAGATATTTGTTTATGGTAATATTTTAAGTATTTCTGAATCTTCTGCCATTGCAGTTTGTGTTTGTTTCGTTGGCTGGGTGGGGCGCATTCATCTATGGGACTTGCAAGTTCTTCACTAGAGGAAAGGGCAACAAAGAAGAGGTACATAAATTTACCTTCATTGGAAGTCCGAATTCAGTTTTGTGACTGCTTCTTACACTCTGAATTTGCGGAAGATGTTCAGGAAGATATATCATTACTGAATTGTAATTGGCATGGTTTCTAAGTTTGGGTTCTCTTTCTTCAATTCATGAAATTACCAACCTAGTTCATGAGGTTCCGAATTTCAGTTAGATATGCTAAATGTGACTGGCATGATTAGGCTAAATGCATATTTTACTATTCATATATCATTCACAAATTTTATTTTCGAATTTTCTGTGCATCATATCAATTTGCTTAGGACTCATCTTGTCATGTCTTGCTGCAGAAAGTTGGAGAAGCACCAAACAAGGCTTGAGGTTGTTACTCCATAGAAGCGATATATCAGTTGCTTAATAAGTTGCCCTACTTAGATTTAGTTATAGGTATTGTGTTATTTACTTTGTGATGAAACATGCCAGTTTTGGGCATTTGTGGTGGCTTGTACATGTACATGACACATAAAAATGGTTTGGGAATATATAATAACACCTTTTAGAGAATTATTTGTCGTTATAGTATTTCTATTACCATGCAAATTATCATCAAAGGTTTTAGCATTTTGTAGATTAGAAGCTTGGCTGCTGGATTTGAATTTTAACTTTGATTAAACTCTTTCATAACATGATATTCGTCAACCATATTGTATGCACTTTGGTACATAATGATACATATGAGACGAATTCTTGCAAGTTAAAATTGATCTACCTTTGATATTATTTGTGATACACCACTAAACATATGCATTAACACTAGAATATGGTAAATAAACTTATTTTATTATAATGAAAAAAAAAATTATTTTTATATTTTTTATTTACTTAGAACTAATTTTACCAATTTAACTAATAATTTATCAGTTAAACCAATAAATTAATAAACCAATAATCTGATCAGTTTAATTAGCGATTTAGTTCTTACCACCATGCTTCTAATCTTCTTCACGTGGGGTCAGGTTTTTAATGTATATATATACTGGATTATTCTAGTATTCTTATATTACAGTAAACATAATGATTATAATATTCTAAAAAGTTATTAAAATATAAAAAATATTTAATTTTAATACTATTACATAGCTACTGTAATCACTATAAAGATAGACATACTAAAATTCACCACATATATAAATGTGTTCTGCCAAAAATGAAAATGAGCATCGTAACCTCAAATGAATATTTTTATTTTCAAAGAGGGAACTATGTAATCATAAACCGTAATACATTGAAAACTATTTTTAAGGCAAAAGACGTGGGTTTCATACGTACATGTAGGGTGACAACATGTACCCTACCCGCGGATACCCAATCCGACCCCACCCGGTCGGGTAGGGTTGTCAATCCGTCCGCAGCAGGTAGAGTAGGGTGCGGGTAGAGTTCTCGTGCGGGTCGGGTAGGGTGCGAGTTGAACCTCAACCCTACCCGACTAACCCGTACTATATGTTATATATATAAAAATATGTTTTAAGTGAATGTTGAACTAAAGACCTCTTATTAAATGCAAAAAATTCTTAGTCATTAAAAGAAGATCATTAATTGATAATTTAATAAACTTTTTTACATAAAAGTCAATTTTATTTTAAATTATCATCAAGTTATATAATAATATTATTTCTTTTTTTGTAACCCGCGGGTAGGGTCGGGTATCCGCGGGTTAAGAACGGGTAGGGTTACGGTTGAGATATTTTCAACCCACGAGTAGGGTTAGGGTTGGCTCCAAACCCTACCCATTGCCACCCCTACGTACATGCATATAGCTTTAAGTAGTATAAGATGTGATTGCGATTTCTCAATAGAAAGTATAGGGTGTAATAGACGCCAACAAAAAACACACTAATCCCAGAAAACGTATTCACGCAGATAAATGGAAATTTGTGACTCTGTAAGGAAACATTTGAATTACAAAGTGAGTTTGTCGAACAGAATAGCTAATAATTCATTTTATTCAACGGGAAAAAGCACCCCCCTCAATGCGAATGCAAATCATTTATCCAGAATGTCAAAACCAACATTCAGGAAAATTTTCAACACAGATGGACTGTAATTATGGTTCAAGCTTGGATTGCCATGGTTGGTACCTTGTCCAGTTTCTCTGTCCTGGATTAAGTGCATGTCCCTTGGAATGATAGATATACTGTTCACCCTCTCCTGATAAATTTTCTTTGTGTTCAACACCATACCTTCTCGGTTTCAGCAAAAGAAGCTGCAACAAAGCCCACATTATTATCTTGGAGCTGCGAATTTGCAGACCAGATGACACTACCTAGGGATAACTGAACTTACCTCATCTCCTGTATGATCAGTAATGAAGTGGAGCCAACCATGCCATTCAGGTGGAACTTGTGAAGCATTATATCTACTCTTTTCTGCATATTCAACCCACCTGTGTCTTCCTGCCAGATTTCAAGGAACCGAACAGCATGTATGAGCACACCTCATATTGAAATTCAAGGCTAACTATCTGGCAGATTTCCAGACATGAGTGAGGAGAAAAGAAAGGAGAGGGGTGGGGATGCATATTAGTTCTTAAGGTTTGAACCATTTGTTTAGCACACAACCCACTTTAACTCTTGCCGAACTGTAACGTGTAATTGTTGTATGGGCCATCAAAGGACAGTAGAACAGAACTGTCATTTTCCGGGCAGTATTAAGAAAGCCATAGCATTTTCACCATATCCTTTTCTTGTTCACTATGTCATAGTCAGGTTGCTATGTGTAGCAACCATAATGTTTATGTTACTGTTGTTACCTAAGAACAAGGTCATTCCTACCTATATGCACTTTAAGGGTTTATTTTCACTGCTTTCAGCCATGTGTAATTCTTAAACCCTTATACATATGCACACTTGAGAGACAGACAGCAGGGAGCTGAAACTAACCATATTGTGTGTTTTCAAGTTTCTCATAATACTTGTTACCGAATTTGTCAACACCAACAAGCGTTGCACCAATATTATGGATCTTGGTTTGCCTACATAAATTCAGACAAAATTAGATTGACAGGCAAAAAAATACTGGCATACAGGGATGGACCTGGTTTGATATTTCTAATAACCAAATAAAAACCACACCAAACCACTATGAATGGTTTGAAAACCAAAATTGAACCACATTGACATAAGGCAAACCGGTTTCAACATAAAAACCAGTTTACACCAGTTTATGAAATTTTGGTTTCCAACTGGTTTCAATCCCATCATCATCTCTAGCTACTGTAAACAAGTAGAATTTTTTTTCTTTCTTGACGTGCATTCTTAGTTTAAGATACACTTGAGGCAGTAACATTGATGATAATATTTACTTGTAATGCAGATGAACCCTTTCTTTTAGTAACTAAAATAATCACTCTGATAAATGAAAGTAATAAAAACAACACAAGAATTGACTTGCAAAAAAAAAGAGCCTGTCACTAGGGCAAAATAATAAGAGAAAAGAAATCTTGGAAATTCAGGGAATTTGGAGAGGAACTAGAAATGAGTATCGGTGTAAAACCAGAATCTGTTGTGTGCATGTCTTTGTAGTTTGAACATTGAAGCTTGTAAGCTTAAAAGAAACACTTCTCACTCTCACATTCCCTTAGATAATCACAATCACACACTTCATGATACAATTCAACAGATTGATTAATAAACAACCTAATGATGATGGAGCTGAAATACAGTGTGAATATTGGAGGAGCCTTCTTCAATTGCATCTAAACGAATCTCTACAAAAACTATCTTTTCTTGAATAATATGTAAGCAGCAGCAAGAAAAGCCTATAGACTAAAACAATTCATAGCTATCCAATTAAGACTAAGTTTTTCTGGATTCGAAAAGATGATAAAGCAAAAGATCAAAGCAGAGTAATTGACTTACAAGAGATTTCCGTCCGGAAGGCACCTCCTGAAATGTGAAATGTGAAATGAGAACAGAGAAGTAGTGAGTTGAAGATTGTGAGAAGAATTGAAAGAACAACAAAAAACCCTAAAATAAAAGGCAACAAAATCCATGGAAGCGAAGAATTTGTGGAAGGAAATAAAAAGGAAAAGGGAACAAACAGGTAGCCTTCATCTTTGAGCTGTCTGAGGAAGGCGCCGAAACCTTTCTCTCTGATCGATTTGAGAATGTTCTTCGCCACCGATGATGCCATCTTCCTCTTTCTCTTTCACTATCGCTATTCTCTTCGCATAATCACATCATCATGTTTTTTTTTAGTAAGCCATCATGGTGTTATGTTATTTCCAAACAAAAGTCATGAATTGCGTAAAAGAAAAAAAAACATCTACCAGCAAATTAAAAATTAATCATCAAATTATTTATTTTTCTAAGTCTTCAGAATAATTAATTTTATAATAAATTAATAATTAAATTTATTAATTATTATAATAATATAATAACTTTTTTTTTTATAAAATATCAGATACGAATTTATGGGTAGTAATTGATATTTTGTATAACATAGTTGTTTGTTCTATTCGTTTATTTGCGAATGTTAATAATTAAATTTTTTTTTGTCAATGAATAATAGCTCAAATGGCATAATCTCCCTATACTCAATTAAGAGGTTGCGGGTTCGAGTCTCATATCTTTGGTAAAAAAAAAGTCTAGTTAAATTAAATAATAAGATTTTGAATAATATTAATTATAATTGATTTTTATTATGTTAGATTAATTTAGTTAACAAAAAATTTTGAATTTGAATTCTCTAAATTTTATATTTTTATTTTAGAGGGTAAAGTGATATTTCTCAATTCTCACCATTGAATGTTTTTTCTCTCATATTTTCTCTTAATCCCACTTATAAAATAAATGATGATAGATCATACTTTACTCTCTAAAGTAAAATTTAAAATTTAGAGAATCTAAATCCAAAAAATTTAGCGTATAATATTATTCAAATTGTTTTTGGTTGACATGTTAATAGTTTTTTGGGCTCTGAACCTGGCCCAGGTGGGTTCTTCTTTTGATATAGAGTAAAGTATCGTTTTTGTCCCCAACGTTTGGGATAAGTCTCAAAGTTGTCTCTAACTTTTGAATCGTCCTATTTAATTCCCTAACATTTTAAAATTGACTCAATGTTGTCTTGCTGTTAGAAATCTGTTAACGGAATTGACGGCAGGACAAAATTGAGACGATTTTGAAACGTTAGAGACTTAAATAGGACGAAAATGTTGGGGACAAAAACGATTAGAAATAAATTTTAATTTTATCCTTCACTAATATCAATCTTTTACGGTACATAGTTATTCAATTATTTTTTAATCACATTTAAGTAAATTATACTTAATTACATTACTTTGATTCTAAATAAAATTATTTTTTTATATAATTTTACTCTTAAATATTTTTAGTCATCATAAAATATTTGTAAAATGTCTAGAATCACATTTCTTTATTGTATATGTATCATTTTTTTCTCACAAGTTTATGTATTAGTCATTCTACAAACATTTTAGGATGAGTATAACATTTGTAAGAGTAAAATTATAAAAAAATAAATTTCTTTAGAATAAAATTAATGTGATTAAGTGTAATTTATTTAGATGTGATTAAAAAATAATTGAATAACTATGTACCGTAAAAAATTGATATTATTGAAGGATAAAATTAAAATTTATTTCTATGTATCGTTTTTGTCCACAACGTGTTCGTCCTATTTAAGTCCCTAACGTTTCAAAATCGTCTCAATTTTATTCCGCCATCAATTCCGTTAACAGATTCCTAACGGCAGGACAACATTGAGTAGGGGTGTTCGCGGTGCGGTTTGGTTCGATTTTAAAGAAAAAAGTCATCTGATCCGAACGCTTAATTTATGTGCGGTGCGGTTTGGATCGGTTTGGATCCGCGGTTTTTTAAATACAATATAATAACTTAATTTATAAAGTTATATAACCTGTCCAACAATCCATCATAATAATAAAACACAATCCAACGTAATAATAAAATAAAAATTCCAAAACATTATAAACCAACATGTCCAATTGTCCAACAATCCAACATATTCAACAAGTCTTGATAAAATAATAATTCTTCAGCATCAAAACAACTAAACAAGTCTCAACAACACAAAATTAAATAACATAGCAAAGTCTTAATAAAAACATAACATAAAAAACTTTAAACTGAAAGCTGAAGCACTGATCACTAATCAGATTCATCACCAGAGTCTTCTTCATCTATTAGTTGAAGAATTGGCTCAAGTTCTACAATAAAATATAATAAAATAAATATTAGTAAGTTAAACATATTATCAAATAGTAAATTTAATCACTATGTGAAGATAAAATAAAACATAATATTAAAGAACATTACCTTTCTCAAGTTTTTCAAATTCTTCAAAAGACTCCTCAAGGTCAATTGGCAATGAATTGGCTCGAAACTAATTTTGTGCACAAATCAAAGCTTCAACAGTTTTTGGAGTAAGAGAGCTCCTATATTTGATTAAGCACTCTACCTCCAGTGCTAAAGGCGGATTCAGAAGCAACCGTTGACACCGGCATAGCTAGAATATCCCTCGCAATTTGACTTAGAACAGGATATTTGTAATTGTTAGAGCTCACTTTTCACCAAGTTAAAATATCAAAACTACTTGGATCAACTGGTTTCTCCAAGGACTCCATGAGATATAAATCCACTTCATTTGTGTTGACACTCTCATTTGCTTGTACATCATTTTCAAATGCTGCCACAAAGCGAACATCATCAAAGGCACTATCATCCATATCCACATCTTGGCTGTTGTGTAGATTGGTGTGCTTGATCACTATTGAGAGCAACCCTATAGCTGTTAAATAAGTCATTGAATACTTCATTCACCTTACCACATAAGAAATCAGCATCCTCCTTCTCAAACAACCTTTGAAAACTCCACTCAACAAACTTAATCTTGTATCTAGGGTCAAGTACCACAGCAACAAAAATCATCATATTCATGTTCCTCAAGTTACGCCAATATTTATCATGCTTAGCCTTCATTTTTGTAGCCATACCCTTAAGTAATATGTCATTACTATCAGCCCAAGTCTTCAAAGAACTAAGAATTGAACAAAAGTGATGAAAATATGAAGAAGAAGTCACAAATGTAGAACCCGAGACTTTTTTGGTTACATCGAAAAAAATCTTCAAAAAGTTCACAAAACATCTTGCATTATCCCAATCTTCATTCTTTGGAATGCCCCCTTGCATCATTACAAACTCAGCATCCCTCTCACTTAATCTCTTGAAGGCCTTTTGAAATTTTAAAGCACTATCAAGCATTATGTAAGTGGAATTCCACCTAGTGGGGACATCTAATTGCACACAAGAGCAGTCTTGGATCCTAGCCTCTTTAATACAACTTTTAAACCTATCCATACAACTAGGAGAAGCACGGACATATCTAACAGCATTTCTAATTTTACTAATTAAGAATGCATATCTTTCAAACCATCATTCACCACCAAGTTCAAGATATGAGCACAACACCTAACATGCAAATGTTCACCTTTTAAAGGATGTGAATTCCAATCTTCCATTCTACCTTTCAAGTAACAAATGGCAACATCATTTGAACTAGCATTATCAACTGTGATGCTAAAGACTTTACTTATTCCCTAATTTAAAAGATATTTTTCTATCTTCCTACCAATTGTTTCACCTTTATGATTCTTGATGAGACAAAAGTTAAAAATTCTCTTTTGCAACTTCCAATCTTGATCAATAAAATGTGCAGCGAGGCAAAGATAGTTTAGATTTTGTACAGAAGTCCAACAATCAGTGGTCAAATACACACTTTGATTTGAGTTTATAAAGACACTCTTCAACTTATGTTTTTCATTCATGAACAAGTTCCAACAATCCCTAGCAACTGAAATTCTGCCCGGAATATGGAGTTTTGGCTGTAAAACACTCATGAAATAATGAAATCTCTTCCCTTCGATAAATTTAAAAGGCAACTCATCTATGATTATCATTCTAGCAAGAGCTTGTCTACATAAATCAGGATCAAATGATACAGTAGTCAAACAATTACCCAGCCCATTTCCTTCTTCTTTTTTAAGTTGCTGCATAACAAGTGTTTTTTGTGTGGGATCAAGTGAATCTTTTGAAAATTTTCTACACTGACTCAACAAGTGACTTTTAAGATTGTTAGTACCATTTTTATGCGAATCAGCCACATAAGATGCTCCACACCACTTACATATAGCCCTAGGTTTGGGACCACTATCATCTTTTTTAAAATGCTTCCAAGTCCAAGATCTAGGTCTAACAGGTTTTTTAGTGTTACCTGTGTCTTGTTCCTCAGACTGGCTAGGATTAGGTGACTCATTAGCAACATTTGCTTTGCCTCTCCTCCTCTTAGATCTAGTTCCTTCATTGTTCTGATCACTGTGTGACGGCAGTGGCGGCAGCGATGGTGGCTGTGTCTGCGTCTGAGTTTGTGGCTGCGATTGCTGCTGTGGAGGCGGCATTGACTCTGACTGTCCTAAAGATCTGACTGATTGAAAAGTGGATGGAGTAGCACTGGTAAATCCTGGCTCGCTACTTTGAACATCCTGTGATAACAAAGAATAATTAATCAGTTTATGTTATTTTAATATTTTTCTCAATTAATTAACATATTGAGTTGTTACCAACATACACATTACACAATAAAAAAATTACCTCAGGATATGAAGCTGACATTGTTGACCTTCGAATTGAAAGCTAAAAACAACCGAACAAATATAAAATCTGCAGAAGATAAAAAAATAGAATTTAATTTCAATCAACAAGAACAAAATACTTAATTTAATACAAAGTTTAACCAATTTTAATAATAAGAATAATAGTACAACAAGAACAAAATAAAATTAAAACACAGTCTAATAAGTAAAAATTAAAACAAGTAAAAATTAAAGCAAGTAAAAATATACCTTGAACAGTTTGACACAGTTTAATACAGATTAACAAGTAAAAATTAAAATTACACAAAATCTTAAAACAACAGAACAAAACAAAACAAACAAAAGTAAGTAAAATATACCTTGAAGGCTTGAACATTTTAACACAGCTTATGAGTTTAACACAGATTAACAAGTAAAAATTAAAATTAAACAAAATCTTAAAACAACATAACAAAACAAAACAAACAAAAGCAAGAAAAAATATACCTTGAAGGCTTGAACAGTTTAACACAGATTAACAAGTAAAAATTAAAATTAAATAAAATCTTAAAACAATAGAACAAAACAAAATAAACAAAAGCAAGTAAAAATATACCTTAAAGAAGAGGCGGCAGTGGCGTCACCGAGAAGAGGAGGCGGCAGCGGCATCACAGAGAAGAGGAGACAACGAAGGGCATCATTCAGAAGAGGAACGGCGGACGGCGTTTGCGTGTGTCAGTGAGAGTGACTGAGAGTGAGTGATGCTGTGATGGTAAGAGTGAGTGATGCTGTGATGGTGAGAGTGAAGAACGAATACTAGAAGAGTGAGAGCGGGCAGAGGAGTTTCTTTCTTTAGATTAGAGTTTCAAACATTTGGGGAAGTGGCGCTAGTGTATTGTGCTACGGTAAGGGACTAAGGTATTATTATTATTATTATTATTATTATTATTATTATTATTATTATTATTATTATTATTATTATTATTATTATTTCGGTTCGGTTCGGTTTTGCATAGTGGAGCCGCAAACCGAACCGAACCGCAATAAAACCGATCCAAAATCCAAAAAATATCTAAAATAGAGCGATTTAATTCGGTTTTTGATTTGGATCGGTCCGATTTTGCGATTTTTTGGACCGGTTTGGATCTGAACACCTTTAATATTGAGTCAATTTTGAAATGTTAGGGACAACTTTGAGACTTATCCCAAATATTAGAGACAAAAATAATACTTTACTCTTTGACATAATATTAGAGAGTGATAACTAATTTGAATAAGTCTAATAATTAGTTTATTAATTCATTTAAATAAGTGTTAGGATTCAAATTCTATTATATATATATATATAATAATAATAATAATAATAATAATAATAATAATTTACTAGTTAATAATAAATTTTTTAAAATACTATTTATATACTAAAATTAATTACTAAAATTTGCCATCATATACATATATATACACGTATTATATAACTTATTTTTAATATATATTTTATATTAATATCTGATTTTAATAATTAATTTTAATATTCACATAACATGATTGTAAATTAATTACTAAAATTAGTCATCATATATATACATATATGCACCTATTATAGATACCAAAAAAAAAATACACATATTATTTAACTTATTTTTAATATATATTTTATATTTTAATATATATTTTATATTAATAACTGATTTTAATAATTAATTTTAATATACAAGTAAGTAGATTGTAAAATTTTAGGTAAAATTTAAATTTATAATAATAAATCCTTAATTTATCGAACTAAGATACTATGTAAAGAAAAAAGTATTGGAGAGTGATAATACACAAGTATTACAAGACCTACAAAGTATACACATCCAATAAGTATTATGGCCTTGCTATATCCAATTGAAAGGCTTATTTGAAAAGTTTTAAATCTTGTCATTTATCCCATGTTAAGAGCGGAGAAATTAATGAAATTAAAATCATTCAAGTTTGTATGAATTAATGAAATTTTCAAGTTTCTAAGATTATTTTTGTTTTATGAATTAATAAAATTTTTAAATTTATATTTATCATTTATTAATCATTAAAATTTAATATGAGTTATGGAGTTAACAAAATCAACTATCAATCAACCATTTCATATAGGAATTTACAATAGGCTTATGTCTATATTTATAATCAAATTTCATAAACGATGTTATTAAATTAGATTTAAATTAATATATAATTGATTAATATTTATAATCAAATTTTATAAATAATATAATAAAACCAAAATTATATTTATAGTTAAAATACGGAAAAGTATAAAAATATAGTAATAGTTAATTTTTTTTTACATTTATTATAATTTTATTATATAAATTCGTTTTAGAAGAGAAAAAAATCCTAGCAGAGAAAGAGTACGTACTCCGTACTCAGAGAGAATGAGAGAAGGAGAGAGCGGGAGAGAGCGTTTGAGGGTGAAACACGGTGAAGAAGATGGCCATGCCATCGAAAGAGATAAGGGGGAGAGTGTGGGGGGTTTGCATCAGGTGTGAAGGAGGGATCAAGTAAGGGCGACCTTAGTTCTAGGGTGACTTCCAAGATTTCGTTCCGTGACAAAGTTATTGGTTCTACGGTAGCCACAGGGATAAATCGGGCTGAAGCTCTAGATGAGGATTCCATGGCAGTGGTCACTGGAAAACAAGGAGATCCTATGCCTCCAAGAGTTTGCTTCTCCGAAGAGGCTAGGAACATCTTTTCTGAACCATACAAGGAAGCAATTGTGATTAAGGTTCTTGGAAAAAACCTTAGTTACACGGCCATGTTTCACAAATTGAAAGGGGTATGGAGGATCACCGGTGGATATGAAATCTTGGATGTGGGTTTTGGGTACTTCCTCGTTAAATTTGATCGCATGGACGATCGAGAGAAGGTTTTACTAGGGGGCCATGGATGATCTTCGGTCACTATATTGCGGTCAAGCCATGGACACCGGATTTTAAACCTTGTGAGGACACTTTCGGGGAGACTATGGTTTGGATTCGAATCTCTGGTTTGAGCATATGGTACTATCAGGATAAAGCCATGATGAGAATCGCTTCTGCTGTGGGAAGACCAGTCAAGGTGGATCTGGCTACTAAGTTGGCGGAAAGGGGAAAATTTGCTCGGGCTTGCGTGCAAATTAATCTTGGTTTGCCGGTGGTCCGGAGTGTGATTGTCGATGAGTTTGAATATAAGGTGGAGTATGAATGCTTACACCTTATTTGTGACAAGTGCAATTGTTTCGGGCATCCAGCAACTGACTGCAGAATGACCCCAATAGATTCGGAAAGGGTGGATCGAAAGGAAACATCAGTGACCGAGACGGCGGCCCGGGTGGTGCAGCCACAGGAAGCTTCAAAAGAGAAAATTTTTGAATTTGGATGCAATCCCAAAGAGTCAGTGATAGTTGCAGAAATTGGGGAGGAATTAGATGATACGTTGCATGGGAAGGAAGTGGGGTCCCAACATTTGGAAAATGAGGCTGGCTGGACCAAAGTCAGCGGTAAAAGGAGAGAAAAATTGAGTCAATCAAACAAAGCCCAACAAACATCTAAAGATAAAATGCCGGTGCGCTCAAATCAGAAATTAGACCAGAACCGTGACTTTGGGCTACGTATGAGAGGAGCCGAATCAGGGGTGAAGACCGGGTCGGTTAGCGGATCTAAGGCACGCATGGCATCTTCCAAACAGCAAGGGGTGAAGGGCAAATCTGTCTCCGTTGCGGTGCCGACTTTCACTGCCATTATCAAAAACGGACACAAGAGGTTGCGCCCTTCTTCTTTGCAGAATTCGCCGTCGACTCCGGACTGCCTTGGCGACACCAGCAAGCAGCAAATCGGCAAATTGGAAGGGTTGTCAGTGGAGGGACACAGACAAACCGGGCAACAACCGGACAAGGACAAGCAAGGCTCAGGGGGATATGATGGTGGATCTTCATCATCTCGTTAGGGACTTCAGCTGAGGTTGGTCCTTTTTACAATACAAATTGTTTTATGGATTATTTAGATTTAAGCTTTCTATTTTGGAATATTAGAGGTGCCTCTAATAAATTGGCCCGGGTTCATAGTAAGGAGTTAGCGAATAAATTTCATCCTACTTTTTTCATTCTGTTTGAAACCCATATTGCTTTCGAGAGGATGAAATCTTTTTGGAATAATCTAGGTTACCAGGGTGTTGGTATTGTCGAGGCTAATGGTCATAGTGGGGGTATCTGGGTTCTATGTTCTAATTCAAATATTTCTGTGAGAGTATTGGATGTAGTTGATCAATGTATCAGTTTTGAAATCACTATGGGCAATACATCTAGTTACTGCAGTGCGGTGTATGCTAATCCGCATATACATCGGCGTAAAGAACTGTGGGGTGACTTGACAAAGATTGCTAATATGATCCACGGACCTTGGATTGTGTTAGGGGAGTTTAATGATGTTTTGTTGCAGAGTGAAGTTAGAGGGGGGCAATTTAGACTTGCCAGAGCAGAACAATTTGCGGAAACATTGGAGGATTGTGGGCTGTTTGATATGGGGGCTATTGGGAGAAGATTCACTTGGTACAGGAAGGTGAAAGGTGGGGTGCAGGTGGCCAAGAAGCTTGATAGAGCAGTCATCAACCAGGACTGGCGACTAATGTTTCCGGAGGCTTATACTGAGGTACTGGCGCGCCTTCACTCTGATCATTGCCCATTATTCACTAGGTGCAAGATGGCAAAGAGGGCTACCAAGGGCCATCGTCCGTTCAGATTCCAGGCTGCGTGGATGACTCATCCTCTTTTTAGGAATGTTGTTGATACAGCTTGGAATAGAGGAGCTCCGGATGTAGTCAAATGTTTGTTGGAGGTTCAAAAAGATGCAACTAGCTTCAATAAAAAGGTTTTTGGCAATATTTTTGTTAAGAAAAGGGAGTTGGAGAGGCTTTTGAATGACGTTCAGATTACTCTGGAAAGTCGAGAGGATCAACAGCTTAGGATCAAAGAGCAAGTTTTGCATCAGGAACTGAATGCTGTCCTTCTTCAAGAAGAGTTGTTGTGGTATCAAAAATCTAGAGAACAATGGGTGAGATGTGGAGACAGAAATACAAAATTTTTTCATCTGCAGACAGTTATCAGGAGAAAGAGGAACAAAATTCATGGGTTATTTTTGGAGGATGGGTCTTGGGCCACGGAGACTACGACTCTAGAAATGGCGGCAAATTCTTTCTTTCAAAAGCTCTTTTCTACAAGGGAGGATATTGACCTGGACGCCATGGGGCCTTTTTCTTGCCCGTCTCTTAGTATTGAGGCTTGTCAAAAGTTAGTGGAACCGGTGACGTCTGAAGAGGTTAAAAGAGCTGTGATGACCATGAGTTCATTTAAAGCCCCAGGGCCAGATGGATTCCAAGCAATTTTCTACAAAGAGTTCTGGGACTCTCTGAGCAACGATGTGTGTAGACTGGTCAAGCGAGCCTTTGAGGGTGAGCCACTGAATGCGGCTATTTTCGATACTCTCATTGTTCTAATTCCTAAAGTGGAAGTTCCCTCTTCCTTACGGGAGTTTCGGCCTATTAGTTTATGTAATGTAATTTATAAAATTGTCACAAAGGTTCTAGTTAACAGGTTCAGACCTTTCCTGTCGGAGATCATTGGTCCTTTGCAAGGAGGGTTCATTCCAGGAAGAGGAACCACAGAGAATATTATCATTGCTCAAGAGATTATGCACTTCATGAGGAACACCAAGTCTCGAAAAGGGACCATGGCATTCAAGATTGATTTGGAAAAAGCTTATGACAGGGTAGACTGGCGTTTTCTGGAAGCTACTTTGGTCCGGTTTGGGTTTCCAAAGGCTACCATTAATCTTATATTGAATTGTGTGACTTCCTCTTCGTTGGCAGTTTTATGGAATGGGAACAGGCTCCAAAATTTCAATCCGAAGAGAGGGTTGAGGCAAGGAGATCCTATGTCTTCTTATCTATTTGTACTATGTATGGAAATGCTTGCCTGCTTTATCTCTCATAGAGTTTCCCAAGGTTTGTGGAACCCAGTTGCGGTTTCTAGGAATGGACCACGACTCTCTCATTTGATGTTTGCAGATGATCTTTTGCTTTTCTGTAAGGCATCAAAAGCTCAAGTAATAGAGGTCATGCATTGTTTGGACTTGTTTTCTAGAGCGTCAGGTTTAAAGGTAAATCTTCATAAGTCAAAGGCCCAGTGTTCCAAGAGGGTGTCGGAGAGGAGAAAAGAGGTTCTCTCAGGGGTCTCTAACATCCGGTTCTGCAATGATTTGGGTAAATACCTGGGAATTAACATCGGTCATGCCAGAGCTTCCAGGAAGACGGCTCAGGAGATTATTGAAAAAATTTCGAGAAAGCTCTCCAGTTGGAAAGGACGCCTACTGAATAAGGCAGGGAGGCTTTGTCTTGTTAAATCGGTTATGGCCTCTATCCCAGTTTATGAAATGCAAATTTCTCTTCTCCCGAAGTATGCATGTAATAAAATTGATTCCTTGATGAGACAATTCTTGTGGAAAGGCCAAGCGACTGGAAAAGGGCTGCCTCTGGTCAGGTGGGAGGTCGCCATAACTCCTAAAAAGGCAGGAGGATTGGGTATTAGGGATACTTCTTGTGCTAACATGGCGCTTCTGGGAAAGTTGGTATGGGATTGTCTAAATAATAGTGAGAAGTTATGGGTGCAGGTTCTGAAGCATAAATATCTCAGGAATCAATCTGGTATGAACGGAAACAGTAGAAATTCTTCATCGGCTACCTGGAAGAACATTGTTAGTGCCTATGAGCATCTCAAGGAAGGGCTTCATTGGAATATTGGAGATGTCCACAAATTAGTTTGGTATGATGAGTGGACTCCTTTTGGTAAGCTTTGCAACCTTGTTCCTTATGTACATATTTCTGAATCAGATTTCATGGTGGCTGACTTGTGGAAAGGGGTGTCTTGGGAGGTTGATAGTCTTACCACGCCTATTCCGCATGAGATTAAGCAGTTTATTTGTGGTCTGAGATATCCTAGTTTGACTGAGTTGGAGCCACAGTGGGAGTGGTGGCCTGCAGCAACAAAAAAGTATAGTGCAAGGGAGGGTTACAGATGGTTATTAAAGAAACATTAAATTGGAATGCCAACAGTAATTGGAACTGGTTGTGGAACACAAACATTCCAGAGAAGTTCAAATTTACTATGTGGCTTAGCTTACATGATGCTCTACCAACTGAAACCTTTCGATTCAAGCGGCATTTAGCTTCTTCAGATATGTGTAAGAGATGTAATAAGGCGCAGGAGACTATAGAGCATTGCCTTAGAGACTGTGAACGATCAAAGGCAATCTGGTATATGTTGGATCCTAGTATCCTGGACTCGACAGCTGGTACTGCTCTTGAAGAGTGGTTTCGGAAGGCCTTGGCTAACAATGAGGCGTCCTTTGGTGCAGGGCTTTGGTGGGTATGGAGACATAGGTGCAATGACATATTCAACACTGACAATTCTTGGACAGACCATAAGGTTGTTGCCTTGGCCAGAATTACCGCCAAGGACTTACAGGTTTACAGGAATCGAAGCAATGCCTTTAGGTCTCTCCGAAATTGCTTGTGTTGGGAACCACCGGTAGGCAATAGTTTTAAAGTTAATTGTGACGCAAGCTTGTATATGGATTCAAATTTAGCGGGATTTGGGTGTATTATTAGAGATTCTAAGGGAGATTGGATCTCGGGCTGCTCTGGAAGCATTCCCCCTTGGTCTATAATCAGATGTGAATTATTTGCTGCTTGGAGGGGGCTGGTTTTAGCTTGGGATTGCGGTTTGAGGGATATTATATGTGAAACAGATTGCCTTGACATTCTACCCATCATGCATGAGCTTACAAGTGGGTATCCATGTGAAGTAACAGATTTGGTTCACAAGATTCAGGAGCTTTTATCTCGTCCTTGGCTTGTTCACGTTGAATGGGTGTCCCGAGAAGCAAATAGAGCTGCGGATTGGATGGCTAAATATGGTGCCAAGAGTAACTCTAATCATGTTATTTGGTCTGAGCCTGGTGTTAATCTCCAACGACTCATCCGCTCGGATTTAGAATAGTTTTTGCTTTGTTTCTTTCCTTGTTTAGTCACCAAAAAAATTATAATTTTATTATGCTGCTATAAATAATAACCGTGAAATATTTAATTATTTTGATAGTTAGTTATTGGTGTAGTACCAAAGTATAGGATTAAATTTTTTTTATTTAGGAGAATAAAATGTGATTTTATATCATATATTTTATAAATAAAGATAAAAAAAACAAAAAAAATAAAAATTATATTTTATATTCTCAACTAAAAAAAATTTGAGAAGATCCATTTTCTTAGAGCATCACGTCTTTTAGACTTTCGATGTAATAGTAGTATTAATTCGGCAATCCAAACTTGTTTTTTTATTTAAATACATACGTAAAAATGATTTATTCTCTAAATGCGCATGGTTTAAAATTATGCTCAAAATAGGCAGACCCATTTCATCCTTGCCAACCACAAGATGGATTCTAACTCCATTTCACAAGAAGCACCCGACCTGCTACGTGTCAGAGAAGAACTCAAGCCCGCCTTCCACGAAATAGAGCATATCACAGGAAATATTCACGAAATGGCCAAGCCGTCCCTAACACCAACGAATTGGTGGACATCAGCTGAGCCAACAACGAAATGCTCTTATATATTATGTTTCTATAATAAGCGAGTTTAATTATTTTTAGAAGGCACTTCAATGTATAAAAGAGAAAAAAATTATTTGCTAGTATTTTAGCCATTCATCAGTTAAAGCAGTAATAAAAAGTCATCTTAATTTTTGTTATATTTTTTAAGTAATATAAAATTTTTGTAATTATAGTCATCTTAATTTCTGTAATTATAGTCATCTTAATTTTTAGTGTTTGTTACTATAAAATAATAGGACAATTTACGTAAATAAAATGTTTGGATTCCAATTTTATGCAAATACCACTTTTAAAATATGAATACGCAAATTATTTTTTTCATATGAAAAATATTGTTGACTCTTTTTTATTTTTAATAGTGCTCTAATTTTTTAAGTATTTTATTAATTTTGATGATATTTTTATTATTTTTTGTTAATATAAATTTTTTTATCCTTTACTACATTGTATTTATGTTGTGTATGAAATTTTTTTATTTAATTTTATTCATATGAATTTTATTTACTTTTTTTTGTATTTTTTTTATTTGATATATGTTGTTGGTTTTATGAAATTTTTATTATTTCTTATCTGTATGATTTTTTTTCTTTGATGTACTCTATAAAAAAAGATAAAATAAATAAAAAATTAATTATAAGTAACAATATAGTCATAAATAATGAAAATTTATAGTTCAAAATAATACTAAATTAAAGAGTACTGTCAGTGCTAGAAAAATTATAGAATATTTTTTTTATTTGAAATTATAAAATTGATAGTACTCGCTTTCATATTTTTATTTTTATTGTATTTATTTTATTTATATGATAAATATTTTTATATTATTTTTGTTATTGTTCTGATTTTGCATGCATATAAAAAAAATATTTAAATTGATATCTCTTTTAGTAATTTTTTATCTAAGAGTGATTTTGAGTAGTATAATTCAAAAAATATTTACTTTACTATAATCAATTTTGATATAAACATAAATCACGTTATATAGGTATCACAAAAAAAATCACGTTATATAGGCACTGCCTCCAGCAATTTACGCATAATTTTGTGTTGTACCTGATCAATGTAATTCGCGACTATCTATAGCGGATTATGTTCTTTTCGTAATTGTGATAAATATTTTTAATATATTTGATCAGTATATCTCTTATGTTTACCACCGATATATTATATGAATTTTGTTTTTGCCTAAATATAATACATGATAAAATTTAATAGTATTATTTAATTTATATAATCAACTCTATTTAATAGAATAAGATTTTGTTATTATTATTATTTATTAATGTAAAAAAAATTTATATAGATAAATAACCGTATTAAAATTTATTATTCCACTCGTAGCAAAAGATTTTTTAGTATAACGCTGCTGAAGTGAATTTCGAAATTAATTCCTTTGATCTAATTCAAACCGTAGCCTCAGAATTTCACACAATTTGTGGACAGCCAACAAAAACTTCTTTGGGTCCAGTTTGACATAGGGGATAAAATTGTGGTGAAAAGTTGATGAATTAGGATTAATAGAAACTCATCTTTGAATATTTTATTGCTATTTCCAATCCAATACCAAACCAATTCATGAAGTAAACTATTTAGTAAAGAAATAAAAAATAAAATAAAATATAGAGAAGTAAACTGTTAACCCATTTGAGATCATAATTTTGAAGATCAATTATAATAAATAGTACTTACACCAATTGCTCTTGCTTCATCATTGATATATGAGCTATCTTTTTTTTGTGCACTTTGATCCATAACTCTCTTCTACCGACTCTCCTTCCTTGTTGTTCTGACTATAACAACAAAGTTTATGCCATTACCGTATTCCATACAATCAAGAAGAATGTAGACATAGAGATAGTCCAAAGAGTGAACAAAAAAGTAAAGTACAAGTCCGAAGAGTGAATAAAAAAGTAAAGTACTTCTTCTTCCCTCTGTCGTGTGAAGCTTTTCGAACCGCCAGTATATAGTTGTTTTGATCTATTTATCGCGTTTTTTCTGCACTTCTCCTATTGGTCCATCAGAGATAAAGGACGATTAGAAACTAATTTAAAAAGACTCAATGCAATTGTGATTGTATTGTTGTGTACTAAGGAACCATCTCCAATACTTTCGAGCAATTTCCGGCGGACGATTCTCAATATTTTGTTCAGTCGTTGATGTTGGCTCGTAATAAGCATTATACAACCTCAGCCTTGTATCCTTCCAGGACTTCCCCATACTTTTCAAAATATTTTTCTTGATAGTTCCTTCACTATCTTCATCAAAGTGAAAAATTTGCTGCATAGATAATACAATTTATTAATAATTGTAACAAATAAGCAAATTTAATTCAACACGGATATAAACTTTTACCTTGACACATTCGTTATAAACCTTGTTTTTAGTGGTAATATTACGCCAACTTTTCTCATAGATAAAAATTTTTCCATAATCAGATCCTGGCAGACCAAGAACGCCACTCAACAGTCCAGCTTTGTCTCCAATTGCCTGCTTTTCGTTGTTGAACTTGAGCATGATCCTTTTACCATTAGGCCGTTCCATAGCCTCCTCACACTTAATTTTGCCGGCTTGATTGTGCCATCGAAATCTATAAGTCAAATATAATTCCTTATATGTGTCTCCATTATGGACAGAATGCATGAAGACTAATAAATAACATAGAGTCTAGCATAAATTGATCAAAGAAAAATTATTAAATATGTTACCGATGATCTTAACCGTCTAAAACTCTGTAGTCTTGCATCCTTTGCGATTCTGAGCTCCAAAAGCAACAAAGACGTCTTCTTGATCAAGAGAATCTACCTCATTTGCATTAGCGTCCAAGTTTATGTGGCCTGGCTTCGAGTTCTAAATGCTATTTGTGCTCGTCTGTGGAGTAGGCCTTGGTTCATTGCGCGGTAGATGGAACGGACGTGAGGTTGTAGGGACACTATCACCGCTGACGGAGGGAATTTGAGAGTCATTGTGGTGAAAAGCCGAAGCCGGAAGTGGAGCCGTTTGAGGTTGTTGACATCCTGGTCCTATTTTTGATTTTTTCATATAACGACCTTTCCTAGCCATCTTAAATTCCTAATAACAGGATGCAGAAAAAAAAAACCAATCACATTATCTCCAACAACACATAATATTGGTAAGTTATGTTTATACAAATTAACCAAAAAAATACAATTATACAATGCAAGGAGTTAACCAGCACAACACATAGTTATAAGCATGTATACTCTTTATGTTATTTTTAAAAGAAACTAAACAGAAACAATAGGAAAAAGCTAAGAAGCCTAACAACCCAAATATGCATATAACTGTGTATAAATTGGTTCATAATTAGACTATTTTTTAGTATCTTCGAGAGTTCATTTTTCTAGTTAATTATTAGTTGTCATGCATTTTCTTCATGGTAGGCAGTGGACACCTCAATTTTTTTTCTCGCTATTCTTAATCATCCGCACAATTGATTTGGGTTTTAAATTCTACTTAAGATTATTTTAAAAAAAAAATGATAGAAGGACAAGAAATCACAAATTGACCAAATATACAAATCAAAGAAATAGATAGGCGAGGTTGCTTTTGGTTATAGAGGAGATGATTAATTAGAGTATGATTTCATCAAAATTATCTATGTATGTTGGTGAAGTTAATGGAGTAGAATTTCATCAAAAACGAGACTTGATTAATTGAAAGGTTCATAATAGCATTGGTTATCATAATAGGAATTTGATCAACTGTCTCAACTCTCTAAATATTACCAATTTTGATCAAAAGATAGAGGAGCATAGTACAAAGATCGATACATGCACAAAGTTCATTGACTGTAAGAACACCTACCATAATCACATTTTAACATCACAAATTGAAAGAAATATTAGTGCATACCGAAGAAGAGGGACGAGCCAGAAGTAGGCCGGAACCGACGATGACCACGCGGGTAGAGACGGCGACGCGATAGGCACCTTCTAGAGACCGAGACGGCGACGGGAGATGAGCAGTCCTCGTCGACAACAGCAAAGACAGGCGAGAGTGCAAGAGGTGAGAGCTTCTCTGGGTGAAGGGTTGGTTCACTGGATTTATGACTGAGTTAAGGATGTGGTGGAGGACCGTGTATAAGAATTGGGGAAGAAAAATTCGGGCACGCTGAGGCTTATTTTAAAATAGGAATAGCAAAATATATATATATATATATATATATATATATATATAAAAGGCTGATGTTATTAAGTGTGTTAGTGTTTTAGTGTTAATAATAATAATAATAATAATAATAATAATAATAATAATAATTACTGAGATAATATAAGACACCGTACTAAAAAGTTATAACACCAATGGTTTAGGTTGCTATACCATTTATTTGATTTTAGCTTTGATTCTTATTAAATAAGATTATTTTTAATTTTTCTTTTGGTTTCGCTATTTTATTTTAACCTTTTATAAGCATCTTTTGTCATATTTTATTTCATTTTACTTCAACTTTAACAATTAAATTTAGTCCCCTTCAGCTTTTGATCCTTTTAAAATTAGCAATTTATGATTTTAGTTTCTGAACAGATATTCAGACCATCCCTAAAATTGGTCTCTACCATCATCTTCAATAATAGTTAAAAACTATAACCTACTAATTTTACATGACCAAAAACTCATTTAATCCTTTTCGATTTCTTGCCATGACTACTTGCTACATGCTTATAATCTTGTACAGTAATGATAATAGTAGCTATTTTCTTTTTCTTATGATGATTAGCTGGTCCTAAGAAAATACATGAGTATATGAATGTGCCAGGATTCACAAAACAGCATGTTTCAAGCTATTTACAGGTTTGCTCTGTTCTATAGTGCAACACTCTTCCTAAGTTTGTTTTTAATATGCAGTATGTTTTTGGAACATGATTTATGCATATTCAATAAGTGTTGGTGCATTAAAATTTCCATGGGAAGGATAGCATGACTACTCAGAGAGGTACTATTGGTAATATTGCCCTTGGTTATATTTTCCTTTGTCAGGGAATGAGGGAAGTGTTTTCAAGCATGGATTGTCTTATTACATTGAAATTTTCATTCAGTTTGATTTCAGTAATTTTGATGTTAATATTTCTATAAGTCATGATCCTGACATAACAATTGAGCCTAAATTCAACCTTGGTCAAAGCTAGATATGCATTGCAGTGGGAGTCCAAGAATCTGATTGCTGTGAGCACTGCAATTCAGGATTGGCTTACTTCAAGTAATGGTTTATGGTGCTATTACGAATAAATCACTAGTATTTAAGTTGTGCTGGATATGCTGAAAATGCTCTTCAATTGGCAATAGGACTTGCAATGGAGTTGATGAAACGAGGAGCAATGATGACTGTTCTGAACACACTTTTAACTCCAATATCTTTTTTTTTTAGCTATTATCACCTCTGCAATGCAATTCAAAGAGTTTGAGTTTTGAAATATAGGGATTTTTTTTATTTTTTTTCATCAATTTAGAATTGAATGTATTTTCTTCTTTTTTATTTTGGTGAATTTTGTAACTGAAAAAGATTCTGAAGAGGCTACCTTGATAATGGAAGGAATCACTCTGAATAATGCAGTTACTTGAAAAGGTGGAAAGGGTTGGAAGAGTATAAAAAGTTAACCAGTACCTTATGATGTTTCAATGTTCATTTGTTATTATTTTCATTAATTTTGTACTTTGGAGTTGACAAAATTGTCATACTGATTTATTGCTGGTTTTTACTTAATTTTGATCTTTAAATATAACTTTCCTATTATCATCAAAACCTGGCTGTTTAGGCATCACTTGCACAGACCATAAGGAAATTATTAGCATCAGAAAATTACTTTCTGAAACTGATAGCAAGACATTAGTAGTTAAAACAACTTCATTTCATCATGGCAGGTCAAGGTATACATTAATTAGGAGCTCCATGGTGGTCAAATAATATACGTGAATAATAATAATAATAATAATAAGAGTGTTTTAACAAATTGCAGAAATAGGTTAAACGGTAGACCAATGACCTTCAATGTAGCATAATAACAATCCCTAATAACAGACTGAACAGTTATAAAGTCAAGACAAATTCAACAAACAAGTCTCGACTATCTTATACAACTTAGACCAAAATTCTTCATCTAAACTACTGCACTATCTTCAAGGTTTCAAGTATCGTTTAGCCCATATAGCCAAGTGGCACGCACTCTTCTTCTCAGGAGACATTCCACTATAAAGATATTCATTTTCTTCAGGCGTTTTATTGAAGTCATATGACAGCATGAAAGCCTTTCGTCCAGCAGAATCAGCCTCATCAAAACTATCGGAGGAGACAATGTCCTCTTTCTCCATTGAATCTGGAACCACCTCCTCCGGTTCTTTAGATTCCTTTTGAATCTTGTCTCGAGACATTCTTGAGAGTTACATCATAGACAAACAAGCCCGGAATAAGAGGAATTAGTGTGTGAACATAATCAGATTACATAAACATCGTAAAAGTCATGTCTTTCTTACTGTCCCATAGTCGTTCAAGGCCATGTTCTAGGAGTTTGAATTCCTCCCGTGCTACAATATCTAGTTCAACGACAAGAGAGTTTTATAGCGTGCCTATACAATATACCATAATTAATGTATAAATACTGTCTGAAAAAAAAATTCATATTCGAATCTTGATATGATAATTGACATAGAAAAGAATTAATGAAGAAGAAGAAGACCAATTATCAAATAAAAAGAGACCAATTATCAAATAAAAAGAGATTATAATTTGATAATATTCAAAGGTTTAAGAAATTGCTCAGTGATAACTACATAGTTTTAGAAGCCTTTATGATACAAGAACAATTTCATAATCTAAGGCTGGATTGAATATGTAATTCTAGGAAGCTATATACATTGTCTGAATGTTGAATAAACAAAAGATAAATTACAATAAACTTCAATCACAAAAAAAAGCACAACAAACAATTAGCTCCTAGCTTGAGTCAAAATATAATGACAATCACTCAATCAGAACAAACTATTTTTCTTTTTTTTTTTTTTACTCTGGTCTGGATTTTTCCTGTCATCAACCCACTAAAGCCCTTTAGCAAGGATATATTGCTAATCTTTCACAATTCAATATGATTAAATAAGTCACTATCAATGCAAAATGGAAAGCTTACTTTGAGCAACCTCACATCATGCCAATACAAGCAATTTAGCAAGAGTATATTTATAAACCAACAAATTTGTAGAGGACAGAGACATGCAGGCACTTTAAAGGATCAAAGACCAGCCATTCTTGTCTTCCACAAAAGGATTTCTATTTTATGCCATTAAATTTCTTCCAGCAAGGACAAATAGAGTTTATCTTGTTCTACAATATACAATTAAATTATCCCGCCTCAATGGTGATTCGGCTTGTATTTTTATTATCAATATTTGTTGTTCTTTTTGCACTTAAACATAGCTAAATAAATCTAATGTATTAATTTTACAAAACTGAAAGTAGAATTTAACTATATAGTTAAAGAACTTTTATATACGCCAGACACAGATAAATACAAAAGTAAAACATGAATATTTACCTTCACCTCATCAAGTATTTTCTGTGAGAACTACGTGTCCGTACTTGTTATAAACTCAAATCCAAATTTAGCCCTGTACCTTCGGTCCCATTGAAGTAATTCCTAAAATTTTAACATAACCACATGAAATGGGTTTCATCCAAAAATATGAAAAGGATATCAAAATTAAATTGGGCAGCAACAATCAAACCTTCATCATTGAAGCAGGCGCATGACGAATGGCATTAGTGAGGTGTATGTGTCCAGAGAAGGCATCCAGCCATGATTGTATACTTGACTCTTTAAACCCCAGCTGTCTTGCAAAGGACATTGCATGGTCCAACGAAGAGAATGGAGATGCATCTATCATCTTCTCTGTAAACCTGATGGTTTTGCAAACCAAAAAGAAGTCTCGGCTCTCCAATCTTCCTGATAGGCCACATACATAAAAAGAATGTACAAAGATAGAAGAAAAATGTGGTTGCACGAAGATTTGAATAAAAAATCACAGCACTGTAAAACACCATATTCTAATTTAAGTTTTTCACTTATGTCTGTAACACTCTACTATCCTAAATTCAGATTCTTGGTCTGATTTAGACAAAGTTTGAGAAGATGCATGATAACATAATCAAATTTGTAAGTGATACTAAATTATTGTGCTATGACTCTCTAAATGTTCTTACGTCCATCACTCTCTTAAATTTATATTTTTTTACCAAAATTTAGATAAAAGAGCTTTTTATGAAAGAAAAAATTTTTAAATATCTAAAATATATCGATCAATTCAATCTATTGTCTAATGATGTGACTAAAATACAATCCACTGTACATCATTGTTGAAGCATGATAGTAATATATATGCAGAATCTCCTATGAATATGAGCTACATGCATGATAGAGAAATGTATTTATGAATCGGCGGCCTCATCACAATCTTCAACGCCGTCATTAGTGGATTCTTCTAAATCTCCATCTCTTGTCAACTGTAGGCCTTTGACATCAAATTCAGGCAAGCTAGTCATACAAGGCTGGAGATGAAGGTCGACCCACAATGTCCATAATCTTCACCCATGTCAAACAAATCTCTTGGCTTCACATGGACTACTACACTCCATCCGTTGTCAACCTCATCATCCACGTAGAACACAAGACACGCCTCAGATGCTAAGATGTATGGCTCGTCGTCTTCTCGATCATCGGTGTGAATCGGAGTGGCAAAGTTGACACAGGTGTGGCCCAAAACGTCTTGTCATATGCCTCTGCCCAACGTGATGTCTGCCCAAAGACACTTGAACAAGACTACTGTGAATTGACCACTGTAATTTAGCTCAATGATGTCTACTAATCTCCCATAATACGAGACACCGCCAACGGTAACATTGCTATCCCGTTTGCTTGCATAACTTCTAGTATCTGAAGTGACATAAACCTCACTATTCTGTGTTTTCATCCTTTTCTCCCTCAACATGGTTCTAAATTTAAATCCATTGATATTGTAAGCCTTAAAGCGTCTGGCCTGAGCGATGGGACCATAGGCAAGCCACTGCAACTCGTTTGAATGACTGGTGCTTCCAAATGGGACCTGGCATGGAACAATTAGACGCAAGATAGCATCAAAGGGTAGTAGGATCCTGAGATATAAGGGATTACCTCATGCCTGAACCAGTTGGAAAATTCTCTGTGCACAACACTATCTATGTGAGATTGGGACCTTATTTCATTTCGTAGCTTTCTCTTTGTGATGGCTCTGAACTCACTGTGCACATAAAAAGTTGATTCAAGGTCAATACTCTCAAAACATATTGGCTCACTTCATACTTTTAGATCTCACACTCCATACTTACTCCAAGAATTTCTCTACAGCAATGCAATTGACTAGTACATGACGATGTGCTTGAAGGTTATTGGTTGCTGTTAGAGTAAAAAATGAAGCAGCCTCAACCGCCTTTCTAACCTTTGGGAACATGCTAAATCTTGCTTGACGCAGCTTCACTCAGCTGATCATCAACGCGCGTCGGCCGGATGATTCTGGTCTCGACATTATCTAGGTACCTTGAATAGAATGTGAGAATCTCCTCGGATAAGTAGCCCTCTACAATTGAGCCTTCTGGTTGTGCCCTATTACGCACGTAATGCTTAAGATGACATAAGTACCTTCGAGAACATAACAAGTAAACTACTAGGTTTAGGCTATCCTAATAAGACAGGTCAAAAATGCTTATTAATGCACTGGGCCACCTCGACCAGATGCACCGTTAGATGAACCATGACTGTGAATAAGGAAGGTGGAAAAATCATCTCCAGGTGGCACAGAGTATGGACCACACGATCCTGAAGAAGAGAAAGTTGCTGAGGCTCTATGGATTTACTGCATATTTGTCAGAAAAATGAGGATAACTCTGCCAAAACGGCAGACACTGGGGTGGGCAATACATGTTTTGACGTAATTGGCAATAGATGTTCCATTAGAATGTGGCAGTAGTCATGACTCTTCAAGCCCAACAACTTGCACTGTTTTAAATCAACACGGTAAGAGATGTTGCTAGAGTACCCGTCTGGAAAGACCACATCCTTGATGGTCCTCAGAAAGACATCCTTCTGTGGATTGGACATGGTAAAGACTGCAGAGAGATACTTTTCACCTTCAAGTGGCCACATATCATGCCTGATTCCCATCAACTGGAGATCTTTTCGAGCTTTTAGGTGGTCTTTGGATTTACCACTCACGTTCAACATGGTGAAAATAATGTTGTTGCACACATTCTTCTCTTTGTACATCACGTCAAGGTTGTGACGTAATTCGTTGTTCTCCCAGTATGGGAGATCAAAGAATATACTTCTTTTTTTCCAAGGAGACTCGTCTTGCACCATAGTTTGCTGTCCGCGCCTTCTTTTACCGCCCACTGACAAACCCCATTTGTAGGGTTTATCTTGTATTGATTTTTGGGGATTTTATCACCTTTTACCCATATTTATTCAAGAAATAGCATGGTTTTGTATATTCTCCTTTAATTGTGCTTGAATGTGAAAACATGCTTTTTAGGACTCAAAATAGCTAAATTTAATTCACCTTGATTCTATTAGATGCCTTGATATGTTTGTTAAGTGATTTAAGGTTTAGGAGGCAAAGATTGGATCAAGGGAATGAAGAAAGAAAGCATGAAAAGTTGGAGAACTCATGAAGAAATGGAAGAACCGGAAAGCTGTCAAGCCGACCTCTTCGCACTTAATCGGCCATAACTTGAGCTACAGAGGTCCAAATGATGCGGTTCCAGTTGGGTTGGAAAGCTAACATCCGGGGCTTCGAAACGATATAAGATTTGCTATGGTTGAACCGCGCATGGTGATGCGTACGCGCATAGTACGCGCACGCGCCGTTGCTGCCACCTGGTTCACTTAAAACAAAACGTGGCCAGCGAATTCTAAAGCCTTGTGGGCCCAATCCAACTCATTTCTGATGCTATTTAAGCCAAGGATTGAAGGGGGAATGAATATACTTTTTCATACTTTTCATACTTTAGAAGTTAGTTACCATTAGTTTAGTTTTAGCTTAGTTTAGTAGTGAGAGTTAGTTTCTAGAGAGAGAAGCTCTCTCTTCTCTCTAGAATTAGAATTAGGATTAGGTTTAGTTCTTAGATCTAGATTTAGATTCATGTTCTTCTACTTCTACATCTCAATTCCTTGTTGTTACATTCAATCTTCTTCTATTCCTTTGTTGTAATTTCCTTTATGTTGTTCTTATACTTTGTTGTAGATCTAGTATTGTTCCTTCTACATTCTTCCAATTCAATAAGAGGTAATTCATAATAAATGTGTCTTCTTTACTTTTCTATTGTTGATCTCTTGCCTTTGTAGTTGTAGATTCCTTTAATTCTTGCAATTAATAATGTTTACTTCTACTGCACTCTATGTGTTTGTTGAAATGTCTCTTTTAGTTTTAGTGTAGGTTTTGTTCCTCTTGGCCTAGGTAGAGTAATTAGTGACACTTGAGTTATCTAATTCCTTTGTTGATTGATAATTGGAGAGATTGCTAATTGGTTTGGAGTGCACTAAAGCTAGTCTTTCCTTGGGAGTTGGCTAGGACTTGTGGCTCAAGTCAATTCATCCACTTGACTTTCCTTTAATTAGTAAGGGTAAACTAAGTGGTAGCAATGAACAATTCTCATCACAATTGAGAAGGATAACTAGGATAGGACTTCTAGTTCTCACACCTTACCAAGAGCCTTTTATAGTTGTTAGTTTATTTTCATTGCCATTTACTTTTCATGCTTCTTATCCAAAACCCCAAAATAACTCATAACCAATAACAAGACACTTTATTGTAATTCCTAGGGAGAATGACCCGAGGTCCAATACTTCGGTTTATAAATTTTAGGGGTTTGTACTAGTGACAAACAACTTTTTGTATGAAAGGATTAGTGATTGGTTTAGAAACTATACTTGCAACGAGAATTCATTTGTGAAATTCTATACCATCAAAAATCCAATCATCAAAATGGCGCCGTTGCCGGGGAATTGCAATGGTGTTATGTTATTGGTTATTGTACATATGTGAATAGTGTGAATATCTTGCTTTTTGCTTTAATTGCTAGTTGTAGAATTTTGTTTCTTTTGTTTTCTATTAGCTTTTGTTTTTATTTTATCTTTTCACCATGAATTCTCATTTTGGCTATGAGTGTGATTACAACTATGTTGTAGGTGATGGGAGCTACAATGAAGATGTGTGTCAAGGATGGGATAACCAAAGGTGGGAGGAGCCATATGCTTATGATCAATCCTCTTGGCAACAACCTCCACCAATGCACTATGAAGAAGAGCCATTCTATGATGCATATCAATCCAATGGCTATGGTGAATCTCCTTGTGACTTTCAAGAACCACCACCATATGCCTATGAGTCATATCCTCAACATGAACCTCAACCACACTCACAAGCCTATTTTCAACAAACACCTCCATATGACCATGATCCTTACCTACCATACCAACCTCCTTTTGAACCATATGAGCCATACATGGAACCACAATTCCAAGATTACTACTCCCAAGAACCACCTCAATACACACCACCACCTTACCAAGAAGAACCACCTTCCTATAATGAACTCTTTCTCCAAGACAATGAACCCTCTTATCCACCCCAATTCTCAATGGATGAAACCCTTAGCCTTATACTTCAAGGGCAAGGAGAAATGCAAAGGGAGACACTAGAATTTATGGCTACCTTGACCAAGGTAGTAAGCATTTTAGCCTCCCAATGCTTGAGCACTCAAAGCACTCCCATGGTCACATGTGGAGAACCAATTAAAGAGCATAGCATGAAGGAAAGATTGGAAACTCCGGTGGAAAAGGAGGAATGCTACTTTGTGTTAGAACAATTGGAGGAGCCTATGATTATTAAAGAAAAGGAAGAAGTGGTTGAAGACTTAGGAGATGCGGAACCTCCATGGGAAGCTAAAATCAAAGAAAATCCCTCCAAGAAGAGTAAATTTGATGTTGAGGAGGAATGTGCACAACCTCCGAGGCATATTCTATATGAAGACTTGGAGAGAATGAAGCAAGAATTGAGTTCCCTCGGTGATGAAGATCATGCACCCAATCTTCTTGGTGAAGAATCCTTTGAATTTGAAGAACCTTCTCCCAATGAATTTAAAAGTGATGTGGAGGTAGATTTCTCTCAACCTCCCATTTATGACTTGAGTGATGTTGAAGAGTTAGAGGAAGTTGATGAACAAAGGATTGAAAATGAAGAAGTTTATGAAGAGGTGGAGATTGACAAGGAAGCAAACAAGGGAGTAGAGCTTGCAAGCACATTGGAGATACCTCTCCCCAAGCCACCACCATCCATTCTCTCATTCAAGTGGGTAAATTCCTTATACTTAAGCTTTGTTATTCCCCTTGAATATGGTTTGCTTGAGACGGATGGTCAACTTAGAAAAATTAGTGGCTTTAGGAGTAAAAAGGAGATGGTTAGTGGTTGGAAGCATCCTTCTAGGTTCATTATGGTCACATGTCCAAAGCTTGATAGCAAAGGTTGGTGTATAACTAGAGTACATGGGTCTAGAAGGATGTTTAGTCACTTTGTTGAGAATTCACCTTGCTCACCACCCACATGGATTAATGATAATCAACTTGGAGATGGGTGTGAAGACAAAATATGGGATCCGGGAACACATGAGGATCAACATTGGGAGCCCATGGTTTGTGAAGAACTCCATCAAAGCTTGGAGATATTAATCTTGAATGATGGAGCTTATTGGAAGTCCAAGCATTGGTGGAAGTTCCAAGATGAGTACCAGCACAAGCCACCTTGAGAAAAGCTCCCCATAAGTCCAACTTAAGGACAATAAACAAAAGTGCTAGGTGGGAGACAACCCACCATGGTAAAATCCTTTCATTTTCTCTTTTGTATATATTGGTAGAATTAGCTTAATTTCATGTTTTGTTTAGTTAGTTGAGTATGTTTGGTAGTTTAAGTATGTTAAATAAGGTTTTATGGTGTTTTGGTAGCTGTTTGGAGGTTTGGAATGCTTGGATTGGTGCAAAAACATAGAAAAAATTTTGAAAAACAGAGCATCATCCACGCGTACGCGTACATGGCGCGTACGCGCACTTACAGCATTTTCGACCATCCACGCGCGCGCGCCATGCGTGCGTACGCGTGGATTGAGAAGTTCCAACCTCCATACATTTTCCAGAGAGTTGTGCCTGCGCTGCGCCAACGTTGTGCCTCTGGCACAAACCTATTTGCGCGCTCGCGCACATGACGCGTACGCGTCACTCTCGAAATAAGCCATCCGCGCGCGCGCGGCATGCGCGCGTACGCGCGGATTTCCTTCCTTCCCCACATTTCTTTTCTTCTCCTCTTTCTATTTCTTTCCTTCTCCTTTCTCCTACCCCTCATCCAACACTTCCAAACACCATTGACAACCATTTATTTTAGTTAACAAATTAGTTAGTTAGTTAGTTGATTAGTTAGTTTTAGTTTAGTTTTCATTTTATTTTCTCTCTTTTCATCATAAGTGTTGGAGTATTGACTTTGTTTACTATACATTGTTATATCCCTTATTGCCTAAATGCTATTTTAGCATGAATATTTTTAGATAATCTTTGTTGGATTCTATGATTGAGGTTATATTTTGTTACTTGGTTTTGAGTTCTTCATGCTTACCTTTTGAAAAATACCAAGTGATGAGAATTGTCTTCGAGCTTATAACTCTTTTGAATTGCATGTTGTAGCTAGCCACCATGTGATTTGAACCGTATTCTTTGATTAGACAATCTCTTGATGGATAATGTTGAGCATTTACCTTAATGCATCGTGTTCATGATTATATCCATCCATATGTTTGACTTGAATGCTTTCATGCTTCTCTAATGCTTGTCTTACCTTACAAGCTTACTTAAAGCATCTCAAGCACACTAGGATAAGTGAAGTGCATGCTTCTTTTGTGACATAGCTTTTATGCTAATGTGTATTCTAAACCGCGCAATTTAGAATTCACACACCTAATATTTCTTAATGTCACACTAATTCACTCACCTCATTCTAGTGATTTACCTCATTCCAACAATGTATGCTTCCTTACTTTTATATCTTCTCATCTTATAGTGTTATATTTTTATTTTTGATAACGAATGCACCACAAGCAACCATGGAGGCGGAAGAAAGAACACATAGCAATCCGGAGAGTCGTCGTACCCCCTTGCTCATCTTTGAGTGCACCGAGGACGGTGCAAACTTTTAAGTGTGGGGAGGTCGTCCGACCGATCGGCAATCTTGGGTGACAAATTTCTAACTCCAATACTTTTGCATTTCATTCTAGGATTTTAGGATTTTTACTTGCATTTTCTTATTTTTGCATATGCATACACAATAAGCTTAGTCAAAATAATGAGATTTTTTTCAAGATTTCTATCTATAGGGCATGTCAATTGATTTGAGTGAAAACTTTTCATAGAACTTGCTTGAATTATATATATTATGGATCATGTTTTGAGCTAAGAACACAATCTTGTGAGACTTGAGCCTAATGATGTGGTTACATCTTATAACCACTTATTTTTCCTTTTTGTGTGCATTATTCTCTTTCTATGATTGTAATCTTTGATTTGTTTGATTCTTTATGTCCATTATTTTGTGTATTCATGCATTTATGTGATTGAGGCCATCATTTCATTTAGCTCACTTACCCAAATAGCCTACCTTTTATCTTCCTTTGTTAGCCAAATTTGAGCCTACGCTTAACCCATTTATTCTTTAATTTAGCACATTACTAGCCTTAAAGCGAAAAATAATAAATGTCCTTAATTTGGATCTCTGATTAGCTTAGGCTAGTGTGTGTGAGTATCATTCAAGTGTGGGAACCTTGGGACATTGGGTGAATAAAAGGGTAGTTTTGTAATGTTATTGGAAATATTGGGAATTGGGTACATACTCATGTATTGATCAAATGTAAAACCTTATGCATTGAGGTTCTTGTATATAAAAAGAAAAAAATAAGAAAAACAAAAGAAAAAGAAATAAAAGTGAAAAAAGAAAAACAATATGGAAAAAAAGAAAAAAAATATAGAAAAAGAAAGAAAAAAAGAATAAAAATAATAAAAAGGGGACAAAATGCCCCAAAGTGAAGCTCAATAAGATCAATGCATAAGTGCTGTGAAATGAAAAGAAAATGCATGAGTATGTGAAAAAGTGAGAAAATGGGTAGTTAGGTTAGAACTTAATTGTATAGGATGTCATAGGTTAGGTGGGAAGTTTAAGCTTATCAAAGATTCAAATTTCAAGCTCACTTGACCAAATATGCATCCTACCTTGACCCTAGCCCCATTACAACCAATGAAAAGACCTCATGATACTTGTATGCATGCATGAAATAAATGTTGATTGTTAGAAGAAAAACAAATCTTGGAAAGCATGAAATAGAGGAGAATTGAGTGAATCAACCCTAAACACTTGAGCAAATAAAGTGCAAACACATCCGGTGAGGGTTTGATGCTCAATTACATGTTTTCACCTATGATCATCATTCTTCATGCAAGTTTGTAAAAATATTTAATAACTCAATTCAATTGTGGATTAGACTTGCTAGTCCTTAGCCCTTGTGCATATATGTTTCTTGGGAATTGATTTATTTTGACCAAGCACTTGCATTCATTTAGATAGTTGCATATAGGTAGATTGCATTTAGTTAGTTTCCATTGAATAAATACCATACCCTTACTTCATTCTTGGTTTAAGCATGAGGACATGCTTGGTTTAAGTGTGGGGAGGTTGACAAACCCCATTTGTAGGGTTTATCTTGTATTGATTTTTGGGGATTTTATCACCTTTTACCCATATTTATTCAAGAAATAGCATGGTTTTGTATATTCTCCTTTAATTGTGCTTGAATGTGAAAACATGCTTTTTAGGACTCAAAATAGCTAAATTTAATTCACCTTGATTCTATTAGATGCCTTGATATGTTTGTTAAGTGATTTAAGGTTTAGGAGGCAAAGATTGGATCAAGGGAATGAAGAAAGAAAGCATGAAAAGTTGGAGAACTCATGAAGAAATGGAAGAACCGGAAAGCTGTCAAGCCGACCTCTTCGCACTTAATCGGCCATAACTTGAGCTACAGAGGTCCAAATGATGCGGTTCCAGTTGGGTTGGAAAGCTAACATCCAGGGCTTCGAAAAGATATAAGATTTGCTATGGTTGAACCGCGCATGGTGACGCGTACGCGCATAGTACGCGCACGCGCCGTTGCTGCCACCTGGTTCACTTAAAACAAAACGTGGCCAGCGAATTCTAAAGCCTTGTGGGCCCAATCCAACTCATTTCTGATGCTATTTAAGCCAAGGATTGAAGGGGGAATGAATATACTTTTTCATACTTTTCATACTTTAGAAGTTAGTTACCATTAGTTTAGTTTTAGCTTAGTTTAGTAGTGAGAGTTAGTTTCTAGAGAGAGAAGCTCTCTCTTCTCTCTAGAATTAGAATTAGGATTAGGTTTAGTTCTTAGATCTAGATTTAGATTCATGTTCTTCTACTTCTACATCTCAATTCCTTGTTGTTACATTCAATCTTCTTCTATTCCTTTGTTGTAATTTCCTTTATGTTGTTCTTATACTTTGTTGTAGATCTAGTATTGTTCCTTCTACATTCTTCCAATTCAATAAGAGGTAATTCATAATAAATGTGTCTTCTTTGCTTTTCTATTGTTGATCTCTTACCTTTGTAGTTGTAGATTCCTTTAATTCTTGCAATTAATAATGTTTACTTCTACTGCACTCTATGTGTTTGTTGAAATGTCTCTTTTAGTTTTAGTGTAGGTTTTGTTCCTCTTGGCCTAGGTAGAGTAATTAGTGACACTTGAGTTATCTAATTCCTTTGTTGATTGATAATTGGAGAGATTGCTAATTGGTTTGGAGTGCACTAAAGCTAGTCTTTCCTTGGGAGTTGGCTAGGACTTGTGGCTCAAGTCAATTCATCCACTTGACTTTCCTTTAATTAGTAAGGGTTAACTAAGTGGTAGCAATGAACAATTCTCATCACAATTGAGAAGGATAACTAGGATAGGACTTCTAGTTCTCACACCTTACCAAGAGCCTTTTATAGTTGTTAGTTTATTTTCATTGCCATTTACTTTTCATGCTTCTTATCCAAAACCCCAAAATAACTCATAACCAATAACAAGACACTTTATTGTAATTCCTAGGGAGAACGACCCGAGGTCCAATACTTCGGTTTATAAATTTTAGGGGTTTGTACTAGTGACAAACAACTTTTTGTATGAAAGGATTAGTGATTGGTTTAGAAACTATACTTGCAACGAGAATTCATTTGTGAAATTCTATACCATCAAAAATCCAATCATCACCCACTACTTGCACCTTGCCAAGTGAGACGTACACATCCTCCAACTGTCTCAAGATATCCTTGCCAGTCAATTTTACAGGTGGGGATCTATCATCTACCTTACCATCAAACATACTCCGGTCCTGTCTATATCTGTGATCATGATTCAAGAAGCGACGATGACCCATGAAACACCATTTCTAACTGAAGGTGAGTCGCTTAGTCTCGGCATCCAAATTGCACGTGGGACAAGCTCTCTCACCGTACGTATTCCAGCCAGAGAAATTGCCCAGGCCCGAAAATCGCTAATAGTCCATAGCAACGCAGCATACATCTTGAAGACTTTCTTCTCACTAGCGTCGTACGTATCAACACCGGCCCACAACTGCTTCAACTCATCGATCAGGGGCTGTAGGTAGACATCTATGTCATTGCCAGGCATTTTAGGTCTGGGAATAATCATGGAGAGAATATAGTTGGTTTGTTTTATGCAAATTCGGGGGGGGGGGGGGAGTTGTATTGAATAAGAATCACTGGTCATATTGAGTACTTTGAACTCAGGTTTTCAAATGGATTGAAGCTATCACTGGCCAAGGCTAAGCAAACACTGCACAGACTGCCAGAAAAGTCAGTATATCTCCTGTCAAATACTTTCCAGGTCTCGCCATCCTTGGGATGCCTCAAAGAACCGTCAAAGTTAGTTCCTCTCATGTGCCACAACTTGTCCACAGATGTCTTGCTGGACATGAATAATCGTTGCAACCGTGGAGTCAGAGGAAAGTAACAAAGAATCTTCGCCGCTTGAGGTTTCCCATTCTTCTTGACAACAACGTTGATCCTTACTAAAGAATTCTTCCTGGTCTTTTGCTTCCACCTGGATGTCCTACACTATTTGCATCTAGACAAGTCTTGGTCGAAGCCCTGGTATAGCATGCAGTCATTCGGACATGCATCTATCTTCTTGTACTCAATACCGAGCTTCCTTATAATCCTCTTGGCATCGTGCAAGGTCTTTGGAATCTTTGCATGCTCAAAGGCATCCCCCAATAGCTCTAGAATCAAACCGAAAGCCTTGTCACTCACTCCACACATGCACTTTATCTGGTACAGCCTCACCAAGAAAGACAGCTTCGAGAATCTTGAGCATCCCGGATATAATTCGTGCTCGCATACTCAAGCAAGTCATGAAAGCACGAGCCTCGTGGCTAGGTTGGTTAGATAAGTATGGCAACCCCTCCGTACCGTCTCTGACATGTTCATTCATTGAGTCTTCATCATCACCCTACAGTCCCGAGAAGTTGAATGCCTCGTGGACCATGTCACGCGTTGGATCTCCTGAGTTTCCAATGGGTTCCAATTCTTCTCCACCACTGGAGCTCTCGTCTACAATCTTCTCACCGTGATGTAACCAAAATGTATAATTAGGGAAAAAGGTTTCATCAGCAGATGATCGTATGTATCCTCTCTAGTTTGGAAAATCTAAAACCTACACAAAGGACATGGACAATGTATCATCCCATCGAATGATGCATTGACAAATGCGAAGTCAAGAAATCTATTCAGACCATTCCTATATTCTACACTATCTCGTGGCTTTTTAATCCAACTCTTATCAATATCTATTTTAATGAAATAGCACAAACAAATAAATGAACAGCAAATAAGCACATAAAACTAAAAAAAATTTTTAAAAATGGGTTATGTCAGAAGAACCAATCACAATTATGAGATGGGAGAGTAATATACGAGTTAAATTTGACAATTTATTACAAGTAAAACCATGTAGGGAGCGACAGAATAACTCAAAACAGAAACAGAAATAAAGTTACTTGCATCCCGGATAACATGTAGCACACGAAAGGTATTGGAGAGGAGGCTTACTCATTGTAAAATTCTGTGCTTTTTAAAAAATTATTGGTAGAAAGAATTGCTGGTTCCAAGTCCAAAAAATGAAAAGATAAAGAAAAACTTCCTTAAAAAACGAAAAAGAAAACAAGTATAAAAGTTAGAATTAAAAAATAATTAAAACAAAAATATAACTAAACAATCATAATGTACAAAGAATAGAATCTTCAAAATATCTTAAAAAATAAAAAAGAAAACAGGAGTGAAAGTTAGATTTAAAAAATAATTAAAACAAAAAAAATAACTAAACAATTGTAATGGATAGAGAATAAAATCTTGAAATTGTAGATATATGATTTTAAATATACTTCTAAGAAAGTCATATTATAGTTTCTCTGTCTTGTCTTCTACCGTGTAAGTACAAATAATTGGTTCAATGAAAAAGAACATAAAAACTAAAAATAAAAAAGGCAGGGCAAGAAGAGTCAGAAAAAAAAAAGGAACAAAAAATGATAGCAAGTTTTTGGTATCTTTTGCTTCATAAGCTGTAGCCCCAAAAGCATACAAAATGTAGAAACAAGCCAAAAGACACTACCTAAGCCAAAAGGGTCATCCAAATAACAAGAACACCTAAACAAAAAGATCCAAAACATCAACATTGATAACTCCCCAACAAATCAGGCTAGGCCATCAACACAAAACACAACATTGATATAATTTACTCATTTAATATTTTTTTCTAACCCAAAAAAATAAAAAGAATAAATCCCTTGAGTTGGTCTTTGATGAAAACAGAGCGCACAGCCAAGGAATTAAAACTAGAGAGTGATGCTGCTTGTGAGTGACACATTGTCATAGTAATTAATGCTTAAGGGTCCATCTCTTCTTGCTTTTTGGACATGAAAAAATTACAAAGGCTTGTCTATCATCATAATTATTGGAACATTACTTCTTAGTTAAAGAAGGGAACATTCATCACTACAACAAAATTCACATATCGGTATGCTGACATGCATGCCTTTAATCAATGAACTTTACTCAACTTCTTTATTCTATACCATTTTGTTGAACATAATAGTTACTAATTAGACAAATAGAAAATGGGATAAAGGGTCAAGTGTCTATATGTTAGTTAGAACTTAGAAACTCCTCTTCATTTTAACATTCCATTCATCAATAAGATGATAACATGCATGAATGCTACAAAACATGGAATAGAACTAGGTTCACAATATACAAAAAGTATAATCAATAAGCTTTCATATTTTCAATGAACCAGACACAATAAACCAAATACTCTGATAATGTAGCTATCTCAGGAATTACGCAGCAAGAAGAAATAAAAATTGTACAATGACAGATAAAAGCTTCAAAGAGATTCAACTAAGCAAGTGGTGCGCAAAAAATAAACTCGCACAACTTCACCGACAAGTGCATGGGGTCGTCCAAGTAATACCTCAGATGAGTGAGGGTCGATCCCACGAGGATTGTTGGATTGAGCAAGCAATAGTTGTCTTGTAGGACTTAGTCAGGCAAATAGAAAAAGAGTTGTTGAATTCGCATAAAACAAGAAAATAAAGAAAAGCAATTAAAGATTGGTAAAGAGATAATATATGGAAGTAGTTAAGGCCTCAGAGATGTTTATCTTTCCGGATTAATACTTCTTACTAACTATTTTAACAATGAATGATTCATTCCATGGTAAACCATAAGTGGTTAAAACCTAATGTCTTAGCGAGTTAATCTCCCCAAATCTTACTAAAACGCCACAGATAAGGTCAATTCTTTCAGATCAGGGGGTCAAGTTCAAAGATCTAGTTTGGCGCCACAGAAACCTTAATTACCCAAAACTGATAGGATTTCATGTCACATATCCTAATCAGCCGCAGGTAACCCTCAGTTTAGGAGGAGTGTTTTCAAGCTGTAGTTCAAGCGAGATAGCTCTGTCGAGAATCACAAGTGCTCATGTAGAATAGGGGTCATACTGTTGTTCCACCCCAGATTCATAGGATTAAGAATGAAAACAATACCTTAGATTAAAATCAAACATTAATTAAAATAGAAGAGTAAGAATATTAATCCATAGAAATAAGTAAGGCTCCTAACCTTAACCAGGAGGTTTAGTTACTCATACTTTACAGAGAAAACAAAATAAATGTAAAAGAAGATCTAAAGTAATGTTTCTCCTCTCTTGGGAGGCGTGATCCTCAGGAGGGAGGAATTCCTTTATTTATAGTAAAAACCTCTTAGACTAAACCTAAAAGATGTTAATTTAATTTAAGAATTACAAAAATAAAATAAGAAAAGCCTAATGAGTGCTAAAATCTACTTTGGGGCCCACTTGGTGAGTGTTTGGGCTGATGCCTAGCGTTCAACTTGGGATCTAGGCGTTGAACGCGGAGAAGGGGGTCAATTCGCTGGCTGGCGTTGAACGCCAGTTTTGGGCATTCAACTTGGGAGGTCAGTCCATCTTGGGCGTTAAACGCCCAAGCTTAGCGTTTAATGCCAGTTTTGGCAGTCATTCTGGATAAGAAGTATAGACTATCATATATCGTTGGAAAGCTCTAAAAGTTAACTATCTAAAGTCATTGAGACCGTATCAATTGGACCTCTATAGCTCAAGATATGCTCGTTGGAATGTACGAAGGTTAGGATTGACAGCATATGCTATTCTTTCTTCGTCTCTGAACAAGACTTTGCCAAATTTGCCCGAAATTCATCTAAAATCATAAAAATAACACAAAACTCAAAGTAGTATCCAAAGATGAATTTTGCACTAAAAACGTAGTAAAACTTAGTAAAATATAACTAAAAACACTATGAAAACAATTAGAAAAAGGGGTATAAGATGCTCACGCATCACAACACAAACTTAAACTGTTGCTTGTCCTCAAACAACCAAAAACAAGATAGGACTAATTAGAAGAGAAAAATACATAAGGTTTTAGAGTTGTCAATGAAGCTCAGTTCCAATTACTGAATGGGGCTATTAGCTCTTTATCTCTGAATAGCTTTGGCATCTCACTTTCTCTTGGAGCTCAGAAATATTGGCATCCTTTAGAACTAGAATCTGGATGATATTATTGACTCTCTTCTTTAAGTTTTTCTTGATTCTTGAACACAGCTTTTGCTTTCTTTTGGTGCTTTGCACCTTTGTGCCTTGTCGTGACTCTAAGTGTTTTGTTTTCAAGTATTACCACCTGATACATAAACACCACAAGCACTTAACTGGGAGAACCCTTTGGATTCGAATTTAGCTTTGCTGAAATTCCTAGACAGCGGTGCTCAAAGCCTTAAACATACTCTTTATAGCATTGGATCATGACTTTAAATGTTTAGTCTCAAGATTTTCTTGACACCTTTACACCACACACATATAGTTAGGGATAGCAACTCTTTTGAGCTTTTTAGGCCAATTTTGACCCTCCTAACCATTGATGCTCAAAGCCTTGGACCTTTTTCTTTTGTTCTTTTTCTTTTTCTTTTCTTTTTTTTTGCTGCTTCTTTTGCTTCAAGAATCAATCTTTTTTATTTTTCAGAGAATCAATAATACTTCTCTAAATTCCTGTTTCTTAAGAGTCAATATGCCCAACCCCAACATCACGTGTGCTCAGTTAATTCGTACATTCCTAAAATAAAGATCAGGCCACCACATCAAAGTAATCAGAATAACTCATAATATAACTCAAGATCTTATGTATTTTACTACTTTTTTTTTTCAGAAATTTTCTTTTGAAGCTTTAGTAAGCAATGAATGAGACATCTTCTAACCATAAAATTTTCGAAATTGAACTACTAGACTAGAAAGCAAAGGAAATTCTAATAGTGATTATGCAAAAATTAGAATAGGAACAGGAAATAAGATAAAGGAAGGGATAATGAAACTTAACCACCTCAGTTATGGTGGCTGTTGATCTTCCATGAAGAAGATTTACCTTCCTTTAGTGCCATTGATGATAATATAAATCCAGAGCTTGCTCTGCAACACCAAACTTAAAAAGTTTTCTTGTCCCCAAGCAAAGAAAACTTGGTCCCTTGTTGGCGTTAAACGCCAGGACTGCTTGCCTCTTTGCTGGCGCTAAACGCTCAACCTGGCGTTTAGTGCTAGAGCCTTCTTGCTCTAGGGCACTCTGTTTTTCCATTCTGAGTTCTTCTGTCCTTGTTCTAAGCACTGTACATGATCACAAACATTAGAAAACCTAGGAAACACTTTAAAAATTAAGACAAAAAAGAATAGAATAAAAAAATAAAACTGAGATAAAACTGAAATAAACTAAAAGATACTTATGGTTGGGTTGCCTCCCAACAAGCGCTTCTTTAATGTCATTAGCTTGACACTTGATTTTTGAATTTTCTTCCTCTTCTTCCAGTTGGTTAAAAGAAATGACTCCAAGGGGAAAGAGGAGAAGATTAGTGCCCTCGGATTTGAATTCCTCCTAACAAGCTTTCTTTTATTGTTATCAGCTTGATTCTCTTTGCTTGTTAGGGTAAGGGTTGTGTTGTTTCTTGTTGACCTTCTCTTTTTCATAGATATCATCTTTTGTTCCTTGGTCACGATCCCCTTTTTAGTACATTCATTTATGATCTCTACCACTCTGGATTCAGGATTTGGGTGTTGTGTGATGGGTGGAGTGTACCCTTCATCAGGAACCTCTGGAATTGGTGGTTCAGTGAACTCACCCTCTATGTAGCTCTCTACTTCATTGGAGTGTAAATTTCCATAATTGTTTTCCTCCCTTACAACCTCCTTTGTTCGTGCATCTTCTTCTTTTTCCATGTGTGAGGGTGGAGAGTTCTATAATTTACTGGGGTATGGACTCCTTTGAATGGTTACCCCACATTATTTTGTAGGAATTTCCATTGCTTCTCCTGTGAGGGAGTTTGCTTGTCCCTCTATCCAACGCTTGGTAATCACCTCCACAGACCCCTCTACATTTTTGACACTTATTCTTATATCGTGTATGCAACTTTGAGCGGCCTCACTTAATTCTTTCATGGTAAGCTTTAAAGCTGATAGTTCTGAATAAGGAGATAATGATTCTTGATGTGAATAATGAGATGGTGGCTCTTGATATGAGTAAAAGAAGCATGGTTCTTAGTATGGATAGAGAGGTGGTAGTTCTTGGTATGAGTAAGTAGGGGATGAGGATGGAAATTTTTGCAAAATTTCCTCTGTTATTTGCTCTAGTTCTTGGCAGGTAAGATCAAAAGATGGTGGTTCTTGATATGAACAAGAAGATGATTGTTCTCGATAGATGGAATATGGGACATTGACATCTTTTTGCTCTTGACCTTGCCAACCAAAATTCGGGTAGTTCCTCCATCCATAATAATATGAATCACTTCTTGGATGTGAGTAGTAACCCATGTGATCCCTCTCCATGATTGTTCCTTAGCACAAAACACCAAACAAGATTAAACGCACCAGGTGGTAAACAGAAGGGCAAGGAAGAATTTTTTTAATTCGAAAATAAATAAATAAAAGTAAAATACTAATTCAAAAATTAAAAAGAATAGCTAGCAATTTTGAAAAAAATTTAGAAAGAAAGGGATTTAAAAATTTTTGAAATTCAAAAAGAAAGAAAAAGAAAAATTAAAGAGACACCAAACTTAAAAATAAAATAAGTTAAAGCAAATAATTAACTAAGAAGATTTGAAAATAAAGATGGAAGATTTGATTTGAAAATTTTCGAAAACTAGAAAGAAAATGTCAAATAAAGATTTTGAAATTCAAAATGGAAGAAAGAAAAACTAAAAAAATACCAAACTTAAAATTTGAATTTAAAATAAAGATAAGATAAGATAACAAAATTTGAAAATTAAGGAAAAGATAAATAAGATAAAGATCAAGAATAAAGAAAGATAAACAAGATATAATTTGAAAATTTAAAAAGAGAATCAATTAAAAATAAAAAGAAAAGATTTGAAATTTTTGAAATTTAAAAAAGAAAAAGAAAATATTAAAAGACATCAAACTTAAAATTTAAAATTAAATCAAAATAAGATAACAAGAAAATTTCGAAAATTAAAAAGGGAAAGATAAACAATATTAATTTTAAAAAAAATTAAAGGAAAAATACTAAAAGAACACCAAACTTAAAAATTTTGAAATTAAATAAGAGATAATAACTAAAAATTCGAACAAGAAGAAAGCAAACAAGATCAATTTTCAAAAATCAGGAAGAACAATAATTAAACAAAAACTACTAAGAAATACCAAACTTAAAACTTTGAAAACAAGAGAAAATTAATAATGAAAATTTTTGAAAGAAAAATAGAGAAATAAGTAAATCTCAAAAGTTAGAAACTCAAAAGGAAATACATGGTCAAAAACTAATAAAAGTACATGATCTAAGTAACAAGACAACTGGTAGTTGTCAATCACGAACAATCCCCTGCAACGGCGCCAAAAATTTGGTGCGTGAAAATTAAACTCGCACAACTTCACCGGCAAGTGCACCGGGTCATCCAAGTAATACCTCAGGTGAGTGAGGGTCGATCCCACGAGGATTGTTGGATTGAGCAAGCAATAGTTGTCTTGCAGGACTTAGTCAGGAAAATATAAAAAGAGTTGTTGTTGAATTCGCATAAAACAAGAAAATAAAGAAAAGCAATTAAAGATTGGTAAAGAGATAACATATGGAAGCAGTTAAGGCCTCGGAGATGTTTATCTTTCTGGATTAATACTTCTTACTAACTATTTTAACAATGAATGATTCATTCAATGGCAAACCATAAGTGATTAAAACCTAAAACGCCACAGACAAGGTCAATTCTTTCATATCAGGGGGTGAAATTCAGAGATCTAGTTTAGCGCCACAGAAACCTTAATTACCCAAAACTGACAGGATTTCATGTCACATATCCCAATCAGCCGCAGGTAACCCTCAGTTTAGGAGGAGTGTTTTCAAGCTGTAGCTCAAGCAAGACAGCTCTGTCGAGAATCACAAGTGCTCATGTAGAATAGGGTCTTACTGTTGTTCCACCCCAGATTCATAGGATTAAGAAAGAAAAAAACACCTTAGAATATAATCAAACATTAATTAAAATAGAAGAGTAATAATATTAATCCATAGAAATAAGCAAAGCTCCTAACCTTAACCAGGAGGTTTAGTTACTCATACTTTACAGAGAAAATAGAATAAACGTAAAAGAAGATCTGAAGTATTGTTTCTCCCCTCCTAGGAGGCGTGATCCTCAGGAGGGAGGAAGTCCCTTATTTATAGTAAAAACCTCTCAGACTAAACCTAAAAGATGTTAATTTAATTTAAGAATTACAAAAATAAAATAAGAAAAGCCTAAGGAGTGCTAAAATCCACTTTGGGGCCCACTTGGTGAGTATTTGGGCTGATGCCTGGCATTCAACTTGGGATCTGGGTATTGAAAGTGGGGAAGGGGGTGAATTCACTGGCTTCTGATCCCTGGCTGGCATTGAACGCCAGTTTTAGCCGTTCAACTTGGGAGGTCAGTCCTTCTTGGGCGTTAAACGCCCAAGCTTGGCGTTTAACACCTGTTTTGGCAGTTATTCTGGAAGAGAAGTATAAACTATTATATATCGTTGGAAAGCTCTGGAAGTTATATTACTAACACCATTGAGACCGCATCAATTGGACCTCTATAGCTCACGATATGCTCGTTGAGATGTACGGAGATCAGGATTGACAGCATCTGCTATCCTTTCTTCGTCTCTAACAAGACTTTTCCAAATTCGCCCGAAATTCACCTAAAATCATAAAAATAACACAAAAACTCAAAGTAGCATCCAAAGATGAATTTTGCACTTCAAACATAGTAAAACTTAGTAAAATATAACTAAAAACACTATGAAAACAACTAGAAAAAGGGTATAAGATACTCACGCATCAGCAAGCAAATTTAAAAATGTTCCATCAAAGCCATTTGGATGGATCAAAGTTACCAGATATAAATTTTGCTCAAATAAAAAGTTCTCCTTTTCTAGCAAATTTGTTTAAAATAAAAACCAAGGTGTAAAGCACAAATAACCCACCAGCAACACGAAATATGAAATTTAAAAATACCAATGTTCAATTGTCACTTGGAAGAGTCAAATACAAAGTGCTAGTTCTTGTAAAAATTGGTGTGATTAAATATGTATTCTCTATATCCCATTCATCCTTTGTTTCTGAAGCATTATTACAATTTTAGTCTTCTTAACTCCCACCCTTCCCATATTAACGTCCCCATCAAGAAATCTGTTATTTTCTCAACTTGTGCTAATAACGAATCTAAAATCCAGGTCACCAATCCAATAATTCTCAATATACTATATTATCAACTATCCAACAATACCCAAAACCCCCAGAATATTGCTTATAACACTTTAATAATACTGATAATAGGGCCAAGTTGCAGTGTTGAGAAGTTTCCAATGCTGAATATTGCTTATAACACTTTAACAATATTATAGTTTGTATCAGTCTCAATTCCTTCTTATAATTTTCCTTTTCCTAACGAAGGGAATGATCAATTCTACGTCTCACATAGGCAAAAGATCAAAAGAACAATAATAATAAATCAAAATCATCATACTCATAACAAATTACAAAGTTGAAAGAAAATTAACCTTGATCAGGTATGCTCTATACGCTTCTCTGCTGCCCGCAATTTTGCAATTCTTATCAACAGCGAAAACAGAGACACACTTTGGCAATTTCTTTGTGCGGTACTTAGCAACCGAGACCGACGACCGGATTGTATGCTACGTCGTTGAATTTTCGAGAATCACAGTCTTGACACCAAACAATGTCGCTTCCTGCACCACAACCTTCTTCGTTGAAGAGCCTCTACACACTTTCAGTTTCAAATCAATCTGCAATAAAACAACACAAATTTAGTTCCCAAAACTCTCTCTAGAATGTATTTTATATACATGCTTCAAATTTCCAAGCTCAGAAGTAGAACATAGATGCTAGTAGCATACAAAGAGCATAATGGAGATCAGCATGAACACCTTAGCGTTTCTTTGTTTTGATCTATACACGCACCTAAGTCCCTCTTGTTTAATGATTCCAATTCCAAAAATGGGAAGCACGATCCATGACCAATTGACCATTCCTCTAATAATGATAATGACCTTTTTTTCGTTATTTACTCTAACTATAAATTTCAATACAAAGTACCCATCAAATAAAGAAAAGTTGTATCTTCAAATCCCTAACTATAAACAGCAACAATGTACCCCAATTAATAGAAGATATAGACAAATTCTGAATCAAATTTCTGAACCAAGAATGAAAATAAGAAGAAAAGATCAATGTGGAAGAACGAACCAGTGACAGGAGAGAGGCCACGATAGCTCAGATCGGCGCACGGCGGAGGAGGGTGTAACAGTGTCACGCATGATCGAGGAGATGGGAAACTTCGACGCTGGTGAGAAAAGCACGGATGGCAGCTGCGCGACTCGACAACCCACACAGAGGCGTAGGGTGGAGCAGAGTTAGGGATTTTGCAGACCGTGGATAAGGGGGTATGGGTTTCAGGAATTGTGGATGGGAGGCAAAAGCTCGACGCAAGGGAGAGGAGGATGGATCAGCAGCAAGGTTCGACGGTATGGCTTTCGCACGCTACTAGGCTCACTTTGCGGGTTTCTGCAATTTTAGGGGGAATCAATTACTGGTTATAACATAAAAAGGGGAATTGAAAATTTGACTTATGATAAGAGCCTCACTTAGCGGCATTTCATGGTGCGACCGCCGCTGTTGTTGCGGTACACGAAGGGACCCTTCTTCCACAGGCTTGTTTTGCAGCAGCAAGGAGAAATGCTGGAAATTTTTTGCCACCACCCTCCGTGTGTCTTGTAGTGTTTATTTACTGTAAAATCTTCATTCAACCATCAGACTTCTAAATTTTTTCCTCTTTTCAAATCATTTTCTTATACATTAATAGTTTAACACTGTTTCAAAGATTTGGCTCCCATTTCGCGTCTACCCCCTTGGATTGCCAATTTCATGGGCACCAGCATCAACTTGGATCCCTTGCCCCATTTCGTGTTCGCCGGGGGAGAAGTGGTTCAGCTATGTCAGGACCATTTTGTGGGCGCCATGCATGAATTGAAGGCATAACCCATTTTGCATGTGCTGCAGTTGAAATGGGTATGCGCATTTTGATAACGGTTTTTATCTCTGCGTATTTAGAGAATTAATCTATTTTCTTTATTTATTTAAAGAAAAAAGCTGTTTTGTGTCTATGTCTTAGTGTCTCAACTTAAAGGTGACACACAAATTTTGTGTATTTATGTCCATCTATGTCTTTCCGTGTCCATTAAATTTTTGTTGTCACCAAATCCAATGTAGGACGTATGTTACCATGTCCATGTCTTAGAGGGACATGGACAGTAACCAAATGCTACCTATATTATATACAGTGGTGGTAAAGCTTCAGTCATGGATCCAATGACTATGATGCATGAATACTGATACAGATATGACATAATATAGAATATACGAATTTTAAATTCTTATAAAATACAAGGACACAATATATATATATATATATAATGATAAATTATAATGATATTTTGATATTTTATTAATATTAAAATATAAATTAATTTTTTAATTATAATGCATTTTTAATTTTATAAAATATTTAAAATGTTTTAATAAATAATAATATATACTATTTTTAAACTTATTTCAAGAATACATGTTAAGAATAAGTTTAAACACGCTAACACGTGATGGTATTTAAGTGTCCAAGTGTGTCTTGAGTAAATTTTTTTATTTTTTACTAAGACACGGTTTGACACAGAAGATATACGTGTCAGATAAGTGTTGTGTTCAAAATGTGTCTGACATGCAGATACGATAACTCAACAAAATATTTGCCTTTTACTACAACAAAACAACATTTTTGCGACGTTTTGTTTTTAATGCCCACTAAATATTTTTGCGATGGTTAAAAAAAGCATCATGGATTTGAGCATCGCCAATTAACATAATGACAGTTTTGGACCACCGTTGGTAAGGAATGTTGCTAAACTATTTGTGACAGTTTTTGAAGTATAAAATTGTCACTAATTTGTAACACTTATCAATGAGTTTTTTATATTGTATTTCGCGACGTTTTGAAACTGTTGTTAAGTTACAAAATTTGTCACAATTTTTCTTATATTTTCCGATTACTTTAAACTATCATGAAACTTTTAGCGACGATTTGAAACCGTTACTAAATTACTAGTTCTTATGACAGCTTTTAGGTACATTTAGCGACGGTTTTTTGATTTAAAATCTTCATTAAATTACTAATTCCTGTAACAGTTTTTTTCTGTATATAGTAACTATTTTAAACTGTCATAATCTCTCCAACATCAAAGTTTTTTTATTATAAATAATAATTTATATGTGCCTACCAACAAAATAATAATATATTTCTATTATCAAAAGTTGAATTCTCCAGAAATGGCATTGTATTTCAATAAAACCAAACTCAATTCCACAAGTTTTACAAAAATAGCAATAATGTATTTCAAAAGTTAAATTCTACAAATTTTACATAGTCATAATCCATGAGATGTAAATTCAAAAGATTCAAACTTAATCCAAACATGTAAAGCTAACAATTCAATCATAAAACTCCTTTAAATGTTCGATGGTCTATGTTGTTGAGTTTTATGACTAGCAGAAGATGATCTTATCCGAGCCGGTGATTCAAAATCTGTATTCTACAATTGAAAATAAAAAATGTTTTAGAGAATATAGAAGGATACTTAACAAATCAAAGTGTCAAGAGGCTATAATTGCAAACTACAATCATTTTAGAAGATATTGTTGATGATGAAAATTAAGTATGCAAGTCCATAAAATTAATTATAATATGTATCCTTATCTTTACCTCAGTAGAAAAATTAAGTAGCAATTGACCTCCTTGACGATTCACAAGAAAATTTATTTGTTCCTGTAGCAATTGTACTTATAACTTCAAATTTTGATATTCAGTTCTTGATAGTTCACTAGTTGTAGCAGATTGCATAGACTCTCTTGAGCGGGATGAAGATCCAATCACCTAAGACGAACATTGAATCCTATATCTCTAATATAGTTTGAATTCTCTTTGCCAAATATTTTAATATATATGCTTCGTTTTCAGAAGTATCCTCACCGGTTTCTTTTTATAAGTTTTTGTGGATGATATTTTATAAAATATATAATGATAAGGATAGAGATTTGGAAAAAGAAAAGATGTGTAATCAAAGTATATTTAGAAAATTTGTCTTCGAGAAGAGAAATAAAAAATAAAAATTACAAAAAAATAAAACAGGACCGTTAAGATTATCTTAATCACATAGGAAAAAAATAAAAAAATGGAAAAATAGTTTGTTTGGTCAGAAAATCCTACTGAATTTGAATTTAAACTAAAAATTACACACAGTAAAAAAGAGGATAACATGAGATGTATTTAAGATTTAAATAAAGGTCACAAAATATGTATAGTTATTCATCTAACTTGGTACAGTAAATACAATGCGAGATGAGTTCGTTGTATACAAGGGGAAGAGAAGATAGAGTAGAGGCAGGGGTTAGGGGGTGAAAGATGTAAGGTGGCTGGATCTTGAGAAAGTGGGAGAAGTGGTAGCGACATTGCGAATGAAGATCACATGAATATTATTCTTTCTGTAAAATTAATTTTATTATATTCAAGCTTGTATAATAACGTATTAAAAGTTAGACAACAAAGCAACATTATTATATAATTATATGGAATACTACGACACGCAATAACATAAAAATTACAAACTTAATATTATATAGGAAGCTTATTTAGTATGGCAATGTACGTAATGGAATGTGATGTTCCTCTCATTTTGACTACAGAGATATAACATAAATTAATATGAACGGTCAAAATTTTGATAAACTACTTTGAGTGTACGTGAAAATCAGGAGTTCACAGTGAATTTGCAACGGGTTTTATATAGTTGATAAGTATATACACGCACACAATGTCGCTTCTATTCATGACCCATATGCGATAAAAAGGTAGATGTGTGAATGCATAATCTTTAAGCGAAGCCGTTTTGTTGGGTTAACTAAACATATCATCATCATCATCATTATTAAAAAATTGTTTTCCATTTCATATATATCAAATTCCCTCTATCCCTCCTAACATCTATTCTTCTTTGTTTCTTAAATTAATCAACTACTCATAAGTTCACAAATTAAAATCATATTACATTAAATTTAGTTGGAATTAGCAAAAAAAATTAAACTAGAAGAAATCAATGACTAAACGAAAACTATTTGAATTCCAATTAATTGGATATAAATCAAAGCAGCCAATTACAAATTTTAACATTTATATTTATAAATTTAAATAATATTTAATTGTAAACTATAATTGAGTGTATGATAATAAATTATTTGTTTAATTTATTAATTTTAGATATCAATATTTTAAAAAAAGAATGAATAATTATTTTTAATAACGGTAAAAATTTATCACTAAAAGTAATATGATAAAATATCGTAAACATGGTTAAATGAAAATACTATATTCCGATCTCAATAAAGGTTAACAGTTATATCACCAAGATAAATAAGTCATTAACTTGCATAAGTGTTAAATCATGGTATTAAAAAATTGATTTAATTTATTTTATAATAAAAATTTTTTTATCAATTTTTTTAACTACTTTTAATATGAATTTTTATGTTTAAGGTCAATTTTAAATTTGTATTTTTTTAATATTTTTAAAAAATAACATACATATTTAAATTTTTTACTATTTTAAATATTAGAAGATCAACCATTCGTGTACATTATTAGTAAAATGTATAACTTGTTAGGTTTTCATGTCAGTTTTGTGAATTTTTTAAAGACATAAGACAATAAAATAGGTTGACTTTAATATTATTAGAATCTAAATATAATTATTCAAGTAAGCACCACTAATTATATTAATAAAGAAATTTTGTAAAAAACAAAATATGATTTATATTTTAAATTTTTTGAGTAAATTCATTTCAAAATATAAAAATTAGACTCAATTACGCTATATTTTTAAATAAAATATAGAATTTCATAACAAAATTAACATCTATTGAGGAAATAAATTTTAGGGGTGGCAAGCGGGCATGCCCATCCTGCCCTATTCTGTCCCGCCAAAAGCTTGCTATTTGGCAGGCTATAGTCCGTCTTGTCCCATTTATTGAGATGGTCCTAAATTTCTATCTCGCCTTACTTAATGGCGATTTGGCGGGCTAAATCTGCCAATTCTTTTTTTCTTTTTAAAAAATATTAAATCATTAAATATAAAAAATATATAATTTCATGAGTATTTTAATAAACTTACAATTTCTAAAGATATAAAAAAATTATAATTTTTAAATTCACAAACTCTAAAGTATTTATAATTCAAAATATCTAATAAACATAATGATCAACCAAGTTTTTAAAACAAAATAATAAAACCATCATTGTTTAAAACAAAACAAACATTGTCTGAAATATATAATTAAATATTGTCAAAGTCTCTATTTTATTTATAAAGAAATTTTGTAAAAAAAATATTATTTACATTTTAAATTTCTCAAGTAAATTATAACTCAAAGTAAAACGAACAAACCTTCCAAATACGAGCACAAAAGTAACGTTCCAAATTCAATTATCATCTTAAAGCCAAAAGTTCGTCTCGCCCTGCCAAAACCTGCGAAATTCGTAGTGAATCAGGAAGTGTTGGTTCGGTGGTTTTTTTTTTAATTACAGAGGACTTAAAATTCTAGCCCTATTTTTTTTCTGAGTTACATGAGCCGGTTTAATTTGACAAGTTTCGGCCTGTTTGTCACCCCTAATAAATTTATTTATAGCCCTTTTTCTAATTATAATTAATAACAAGACTTAGAAAAAAATATTAATGTCATTATTTTTATTAACTAAATCATAATATTAGGTAGTTGATAGTTTTATAAACGAAAATTGTTAAGTAATAACATAAAAATTAACAACAGACAAGTAATAAAAATTTATAAAAATAATTAATAAATTGTTAATAGTTAATATTATTAGTGAAAAATATTTATTAAAAGGTTTAATTACTCTTCTGGTCCCTATAGTTTCGCAAAATTTTCAATTAGGTTCCTATACTTTTTTCTCTTTTAATTGAGTCCTTGCACCAATTTTTTTTAATTGGGTCCCTATACTTTTTCCCTTTTATTTAGGTCCTTGTACCAATTCTTTTTTTTTTTAGTTGGGTCCCTGTAAAATTAAGCCAATTACTACTAATAGGGACTTAATTGAAAAAAAAATTGGTGCAGGGATCCAATTTAAAAGAAAAAAAGTATAGGGATCTAATTGAAAATTTCACGAAACTATAAGGACCAACAGAATAATTAAACCTTATTAAAAATATATGATACGTTAAGTCATTAATTAATATTTTTAGGTTATATATATTTAAAAAATATTAATGGCCAAATAAATGAATATAAAAAAATTAATTCATAAATAGATAATAAAAGACCATAAGATAAAAAAAATTTATAATCACAATAAAATATTTTTGAAGTTTGGCTATCATTAGGAAGAGATGCTAAGCATAAAAATAAAGGCAGCAACCAATCACTATAGTGATAACTAATATTCACATGCATGCTATATTAGGGTTTAATTTTCATGAAAAACAAAACAACAAAAAATTGTTTAATATTGTCTTTATTACATATAGCTGGAAAAAGCAATAAAATTCTTATTATAAATTAAAAATTCTGAAAATGATAAACAGGAAAGAAAATTGTTTCAATAAATTATTCAATGAAAAAAATTCCTGAAAAAAAATTCCTTAAAAATTATTCAATTAAAAATTCCTCAGCTAAACAACTACGTTTCTGAGTCGGTTATTTGTGAGAATATATTCATAAAAATAGGGTTATTTTGGTCTTTTTATCATTCACTATAAGACAAATATATTATTGGCAACTTATTCATATGAGACATATGATATTCCACTCATTTGAAAAGGTATATGGGATAATTTTCCTATTATATATCAAGCTTTATACTATCATAGTTAAAACTTTTTTACTTTATTATATAATTGGAACCTCATACTACGAAGGTGCTTATCGTTGTTTTTAGATGAAAATGCGCACCAAATATATATTGGTATGTAGCATGTTGCTAAAAAAAATTTTCTTGGCAATCTATCAATTTTATTAGAATTTTGAAAAATCGATAAATTTAATAGCGACCACCGGTTTTGCCGTCGATTTTTAATATTATTAATAGCTTAACTGTTGATTTGACCGTTGATTTTAATGATTTTTTTGTAGTATCCAACCCTAGTTTTCACCTGCATTTTGTTTGCAATACCTTGAAAAATGGAAGAAATTGGGGGGGTCATTGGTCGAAGAAAGAAAAATAAAATAATATTAAATATAGAGTCTAAATAATAATGATGATGATGAAGAAGAAAGTTTGTTAATGGCACAAAGAATAAATGAGGGTGAATTTGTAATCTCCTTTAAGAACTTATTTGCTTTTGTTTTTGACTGAGTTAAGAATTTTATTTGCCATTGAGTCTGTCGAATTAGAGAATATTATGAGGAAAAAAAATTCACCTGTAAATCAAATTGATCTCTCAAAATTTTATTCAATTAAACAAGTACATCAAATTTGCTAATGTGAACTACATTAATTTCAACACCAATTTTCGCCTGCAGTTTGTTTGCAATACGTACCTGAAAAAATAATGGAAGAAATTGGAGGTCGTTTATGAAGAAAGAAAAATAACATAATATTAAATGTGGAGTAATAATAATAATAATAATATATAACACATGTGTGGCTTCATATCACTACTAAAAAAATTATTTTAAGTGGTTATTTATTTGTTTTTAGTGACAATAAATTAAATATAAATAGCTTTATTTTCTCTCTTGTTATTTTATAAAAAGAAGAGTAAATTAATTGATAATAGCCTTATTAAGAGATACTTTCTATTAAGTACCAATTACGATCCAAATCGGATAATGATATCGATAGTCTCTCTAAATTTGATTACAATATATATATATATATATATATATATATATATATATATATATATATATATATATATATATATATATATATCGTAAAATTAAAAAAAGTAAACCATTTTTGTTTTTTATTTCTTTTCATACACTAGTTAGCAGTCTCATTGCCATCTTTGCCTCTATATCATTAGTAGTGTTGCTGCCATCAACCACAGCTAATCATGAAAAAAACTGCTGCAAAGATGCGCCTATCTTGTAGTGCCCACCATAGCCACTAGCGGCAACAACAACAATCAATAACAATAATGTCTTTCAAATTGAAGACAACATCATCCGATCTGCGAATCTGCGGCTTTGCGGCTTTGCAATAACTAGGGATGACAAAATGCAAAATGAGTTCGGTGTATGTAAGGGTAAGAGAAGATGGAGTAGAGGTAGGGGGTTGGGGGGTAATTATATGGGATATTACGGCACACAATAATATAAAAGTTGCAAACATAATACTATCAAGCTTTATACTATCATAGCTAATACTTTTTTACTTTATTATAAATGAAACCTCATACGAAGGTGCTTATAATTGTTTTTAGATGAAAATGCAAGCCAAATGTAAATTGGTATGTGACATGTTGCTCAAAAGAAAAGAATTTGATTTATACTTTACTAACCGTTACAAATTTTGATGTTGAATCTTCACATAAACAAATAACTATAGACAATTTTTCCTAAGTTTTCTCTCAATTAATAATATATGGGCCAATCTAGACCTTATTTTGGAGCAAAAAAAAAATAACTATTAAAAAATAACACAATCATATATCTGCAGAGATAGATATATAATTAAGTATATCAGATGGTCACACTGCGAAGAACAACAGTTTCAATGGTGAGACCAGGACCAAAGCCAAAAAGCACACCCCAATCAAGTCCTTCACCGGTGGTTTTAAGTCCTTCTTCAAGAGACTTCTTCCTCATCAAATCCATGATGAAGAACACACATGCACTTGACATATTACCATAATTACTAAGCACATCTCTAGTAGCTTTCATTTTTTCTGGTTTCAAGTTCACCTTCTGTTCAACCTGGTCCAAAATTGCACGTCCACCAGGGTGTGCAATCCAAAATATTGAGTTATAATCAGATATACCCAATGGGTCAAAAGCTTTACTGAGTGCGTCGTTGATATTTTGCGAAATAATATCAGGAACACTCTTGTTAAGATAGAATGTAAGCCCAACTTCACGAAGGAGACCACCGATAGCTCCATGGCTGCCAGGGACGAGTTTTTGATCGGTCGAAACAATCTCAAAGATAGGCTTCTCAACCTCTGGCACAGGATCAGAACCAATGATAATCGCAGCAGCTCCATCCGCAAACAATGCTTGTCCTACAAGACTATCCATGTCTGTCTCACTAGGACCACGGAAAGTGACTGCGGTATTCTCAGAACAAACGATAAGAACACGAGCATCCTTGTTGTTTTCAGCCAAGTCCTTAGCCAAACGAAGAACAGTGCCGCCAGCGAAGCAGCCTTGGTGGTACATCATGTACCTCTTGACGCATGGGTCGAGTCCTAAGAGTACGATGAGTTCATAATCAACGCCAGGCAACGCAACACCGCTGGTGGTGCAGAAGATCAAATGTGTGATTTTAGACATTGGCTGTCCCCATTCTTTGATGGCCTTGGTTGCAGCCTCTTTTCCAACTCTTGGTACCTCCCTGATCATCATATCTTCCCTTGCATCCAACGACGGTGCCTTGTATGCACACATGTTAGGATTCTCTTTCAGTATTTCTTCCGTTAAGTACATATGTCTGTTTTTTATCTGTGTTCTTTCACCTGAAATAATAAATTGTAAATTGCATCTATCATTACCTTTGATTAAGTCTAGAAAATGAAATATATAGCAATAATGTTATTCTTGAGTTATTTTCGTAGTGACTTAAATCTTTAAGTACCATTTGAATATATAGTTTATCCAAATTTGTAATTATAAAAATAATGTTATTATTAAGTAGTTATTACTATTAATATCAAACGGTGAATATGATATGTTGTATAATATGTTAATTTTGCATTTTAATTAATATAAAAGTAAAATGATAATTTTTTTAATAAATATTAAACAAAATAAAACTAAAAACACTTAATAAAAATACATACAAATACGCTGAAATTTTTTCTTGAGATCAGTCATGTGCTCGCTATTAGTTACTCTGAAATAGTAATCAGCATATGTACTCTGATCAACACAATTTGATGGATTTGCCGTGCCAATTGCCAATACAGTTGCAGGGCCTTCTGCCCTTTGAACGTTGCGGATCTCACTCACAGACACCATCTTTTCTTAGAAGTGTTTTTTGGATAGCAAAGCTTGGCTATGTTCTTTGGGATAGCAAAGCTTATTAGCTATGTGTTTGGTATTTTGGTGAAGAATTAGGCACGGAGAGGGGGGATATTTATATGCATCAGATTAGGGGCATAAGTGGAATTATAATGGAGGAGTTATTGGAACATAATATATATAAAACGTGCTCAACAACTCAAAGTGTAGTAAACTCGTAATAATGTTCCTGGATTCAAACCGTCAGCAGATGTATTCTGACTTCTTCGTTGTTTTATTGTTTTATATGTGACGGCTACTTGAACAGATGCAGTAGGCAGTTGGGCATCACGTGCTTCGTTAGTACCATTTATCCATGTCATGCTGAAATCTTTTCGAAGCAAAATGTTTGTGTTTATTTATTAATTAACTAACTAGTACTTATTGTATATTCGTAAGTGATGTATGTTATCATTTTATATATAATTTTCATTATTCAAATATATATATTCTACAGTTTTACTGTTACAGGTTTATAAGTAGTGAATCGCAATAGTTATTTTATGAAAATATATTTTCCATTGATAAAATGATGAGAGAGTGACCAGTAATAAAAATTATATATAGTATGTAGTAGTATATAAAATAATATAATTAATTATATTATATTGTTTAACTTGTTCAAGCAAGACTAATTAATTAATACCAGACATATATATGGTGGTAAACTCCAGTGTCATCCACCATACTCTTCAGACACCCAGTCAAAGTATACATCGTTTTGAATGTTGAAATTCTTATTAAAATAATAACAGTACAATTAGATTTTCTTTAAAAATTGTTCTTTATTCAGTTTTTAAAAGAAAGAAAAAATAAAATCAAATAATTTTTTAATTTTTTAAATAATTATTACTGTAAAAGTGGGTATAAAAAATTAAAATAATATATTATTAAATTCAAAGAAGGGACTAAAAACTAAAATTCAAAAAATAATTAGTATTTCTGAAATAATAAGATCACTTAACTATAAATATACAATAATTAATTAAGTACCACTAGTTAATAAGTAACACGCAAACATTTTTAATTCGAGAGATTAAATTTCAACATGACATGCATATAATGGTAATGACAAGCACGAGTGCCCAGCTACCTACTGCATGCACCTAGCATATGCCCAAAACTACGATATTCCTAACAAACGGAATCAAAGTTGATTGCCATAAAAAAACAAATACGAGAAATAAAAATACTACTATATTCTACCAAACACAAAATAAAAATAAACCAAAGTCAAAGAAGAACAACTAAGAAGTCAGAGAACATCGTTTTCGAGCACTGCTGACCGTTTGAGCACGCTTTCTATTTAATTCCACATATGCCCCTACTCTCAAGCATATAAATATCCCCCCACCCCTGTCTAAGTCTTCATCAAATCAAAATACATTTGTTATTCCAAAGAACATATCTGAGCTTATTGCTATCCCAAAAAACTTAGCTAAGAAAACATGGTGGGTGTGAATGACATCCGCAAGGTTCAACAAAGGGCAGAAGGCCCAGCAACCGTGTTGGCGATTGGCACAGCAAATCCAGCAAATTGTATTGATCAGAGTACATATGCAGATTATTATTTCAGAGTAACCAATAGCGAACACATGACCGACTTAAAGAAAAAATTTCAACGTATTTGTAAGTATTGTTATCAAATATTTTAATATTATTTAATTTAATATTTATCAACCTAAAATTCATTATTTTACTTTGATATTGATTATTGATACACAACAATTAACATATTATACCGTGTACCTTAATATGATATATATCCAACTCATAGTAATAACAATAACTACTTAACAAGTTACTATTTTCCTATGTTTCTAAACATAAACAAATTTATTTTGGTCATATATACTTTCTTGATCTTTCACATACTTATTTATTTACTCATATATAATTAGATTTAATACATTATATCTATAACTAAATTTAGATAAACTATTAAAATCAAACCTGAAAGTTTAAATTAAATCACTACATGAATAACTTGAAAGGTTTGATATGCAAATTGAACGGAATTTAAAATGTCAAAACCCAATTTTTTTTAATATATAAGTGGATGATGTTTTAAGTTTGAAAAAGAATACTCATGGATGTGAATTACATATTATTATTTCAGGTGAGAGAACACAGATCAAGAACAGACATATGTATTTAACGGAAGAAATACTGAAGGAGAATCCTAACATGTGCGCATACAAAGCACCGTCCTTGGATGCAAGGGAAGACATGATGATCAGGGAGGTACCAAGGGTTGGAAAAGAGGCTGCAACTAAGGCAATCAAAGAATGGGGTCAGCCAATGTCTAAGATCACACATTTGATCTTCTGCACCACCAGCGGTGTTGCGTTGCCTGGCGTTGATTACGAACTCATCGTACTCTTAGGGCTCGACCCAAGCGTCAAGAGGTACATGATGTACCACCAAGGTTGCTTCGCTGGCGGCACTGTTCTTCGTTTGGCTAAGGACTTGGCTGAAAACAACAAGGATGCTCGTGTGCTTATCGTTTGTTCTGAGAATACTGCAGTCACTTTCCGTGGTCCTAGTGAGACAGACATGGATAGTCTTGTAGGGCAAGCATTGTTTGCGGATGGAGCTGCTGCGATTATCATTGGTTCTGATCCTGTGCCAGAGGTTGAGAAGCCTATCTTTGAGCTTGTTTCGACTGATCAAAAACTTGTCCCTGGCAGCCATGGAGCCATTGGTGGTCTCCTTCGTGAAGTTGGGCTTACATTCTATCTTAACAAGAGTGTCCCTGATATTATTTCGCAAAATATCAACGAAGCACTCAGTAAAGCTTTTGATCCGTTGGGTATATCTGATTATAATTCAATATTTTGGATTGCACACCCTGGTGGACGTGCAATTCTGGACCAGGTTGAACAGAAGGTAAATTTGAAACCAGAGAAGATGAAAGCAACCAGAGATGTGCTTAGTAATTACGGTAACATGTCAAGTGCATGTGTATTCTTCATTATGGATTTGATGAGGAAGAAGTCTCTTGAAAATGGACTTAAAACCACTGGAGAAGGACTTGATTGGGGTGTGCTTTTTGGATTTGGTCCTGGTCTTACTATTGAAACTGTTGTTCTCCGCAGCGTGGCCATATGATGCACATAGTTATATGTCTTTGCATATATACAACTATGTTATTTTTTAATAATTTTCTTTTACTCCAAAATATGGTTCTGATTGGCCCATATAGAATATTATTAGATGAGTAAAAACTTGGACAAAGATGTCTAAAGTTAATTCTTGATGTGAAGATTCAATTTCAAAATTTGTAATTGTTGGTAAAAAATATATCATATTCTTTTCAATTGAGGAACATGACACATACCAATATTTGGGTTGCATTTTAGTCTAAATACAGCTATAAGCACCTTCACGAGGTTCCATTTAAGAAAGAGCCAAAAAGTATATATTAGGTATGATAGTACAAGGCTTGGAGTATTATGTTTCTAGTTTTTTATATATGTTGTCGTGTGTTTGAAGTGTCTCATGTAATGATATAATACTTAATGTTACTTTCTTGTATAATTTTTAATATGTTATTATACGCGGTACAATCTTGAATATAATAAAATTAACCTTATAGAAAAAACATGTCATCTTGCGTTGTAGCAAATACGGAATAAAATTCAATTTCATATATAATATTGTGTATTGTTCTACTCACAACTTATGTTACACATTAAAGTAGCATATATAGTTGTTCAAATATATTCAGTACATTACAAGAAAAATATCCATTTAGCTATACTTTTTTTAAGTTACATTTAAAAAGCGTAGCCTATTCAAAAATATCCATGTTGTCTTTTTATAAGAGAAAAGGAAACACAATTGTGGTATCATTTAAAAAGTGTAGCCTTAGGTATTATAGAAATCACTTATAAAGCGTAGCCGTATGTTGATATCTATGGGTACACGTTTTAAAAAAAAAAAGATTATTATATATATATATATATATATAGAAAATAAAAAAAAATAATGAAGGACCTAAGGCTACACTTATATAAAGTAGATATGGTATACAATGTAGCTACGCTTTATAGGTGATGCAGTAGCGTTGAAAAGTGTAGCATATTCTGGTAAAAATAGAAGTTGAAAAGCGTAGCCTTGGGTCCTGGCCAGCATCACTTGAAATGCGCACCCTATTTCCAAACGCCAAAAGCGTAGCCCTTGGTGCAGAAAAGTGTAGCCTTTGAGAATAGGCAATGGCCGAATAGGCATCCCCACTAAAGCGTTTCCGTAGCCCGAAAAGCGTAGCCTTAGCCTAAGGCATCATTTTTTTTACTTTGGGCTACACTTTTAAAGTGAACCTGAATGGGTGTTTTTTTTGTAGTGGTTTTAGGTTATTTAGTTATATATAACTCTACAAACAGAATACGTTTAGAACGATTATGCTACATGTACACTAAAATTAACTTTTAAAATTAATTATCAGTACAATATACATATTAGAATAAAAATACATATTAAAAATAAATTAAATCATATATGTATTTATATATAAATACATTAATAACTAATTTTAGTGATTGATTTTAGTGTACAAATAATATTTTTAATTTAAAAAACAGCAACATTTCTTGAAACCGCCGGTATCTACTACTTTTGTAATGAAATTCAAATTTTTATTTTTTAATTCAATTAAACAACTTTAACTCTAAAAAAAGTATATTTTTATTCTTTATATTGGGATAAATTAACATCAAAATCATATTTAAATTTTAATTTTATTGATAAAAATAACCAAAAAATAACGCAAAACAAATAAGACTTCGAAAAAATAAAAAACGTGACAACAAAATATATGTGACGAAAACCAACGAACAAAAATATCTTTTTTTAACAAGCAACAAAAACCGATTTTGTATTTAGCAAATAAAATACTTATATCCAATTTTTTGTCTAAATATTTAGATAAGTATTTAGAATTGCATGCAAATATCATAGCAAGCTTTGATCACAAGACTTCTTTTTCAGTTTTTCACAAAAAAAAAAAAAATTATTTGGAATAAAATCACTAAATTTTAATAATGGAAATGTTTGATCATATATTTGTCATTTATATTTTTTAAAGTTTTTTGTTGAGCAATATAAACTTTTGTATACGATTTTTGTGGTTTATCATTAAAGTTAATCCTAAATGGGGTGTTTTAGTCTTTCTAAAATGAAATTAGTTAAAGAATATTAGTTTTAAAAGGGCATTTAAGTCTCTTAAATTAATCTTGAATGGGGTATTTTAGTTTAATAAATTAACCAAACTTGTATTTTAAATTTTTTTTATAATCAAACACAAATTTCTAATGTCTAGCTAGTACAATTAAACAACCTTCATTCTAAAAGAAAATTTTCATCTTTTCAAAATTAACTTACATGGTATATGTTAGTCTTTTTAATACTAAATTTAGATTTCTATTTTATAATACAAATTAATCAATCTTAATTCTTAAAGGATATTTTATTCTTTATATAATTATTTAGAAAAATATTTTCTCCTTTTATAATCAACACAAAAATAGTATTTTAATCTTTTATAATAAACTCTTATTTTTAAATACAGAACTTCGATCCTAAAAATAGCATTTTAGGCCTTTTAAACTTAATAAAAATAATATATATTTTTTTCAATTATGTTTTTCTCAAAAAAAAAAAAAACATAAATAATAAACCAAGTGAAGATTAAATTTATGTAGATCCCCAAATTAAAAAGTGTTACGTACATATTTCAATTTATATATCTATATAAATCGATACAGCTACGTTCGATTTAACATTTTAACTAGTAAATTGAATTAGTGTTAGTCGAATTACTAAGATTACATACAAATCGTATAGAATTGATTCGATTTATACCTGCATGGTGACTTCCATAGTAAATCGAATGAGATTATTCGATTTACATGCACGTGAATAAATAGTAAATCGAAGAAGGCTGTTTAAATTTACGCTTGTTTTTTCTCTTTTAGTAAATCTAATTGGTTAAATTCAATTTATAAGCAATGAGCAAAAAGACATAAATCGAATCTAATAGGTTCGGTTTATCATGTATTGACCTACGCCACTAGGACATTACAAATTTTTATAGTACTCTTAACATCTTTTAATTTTTTTAAATTATTTTGCATAGAATAAAATATTTTTTGTAGTATAATTTAAATATATTTATTAAAAAAATTTATTAAAAAATATATTTACTCAAATTTCAAATACAATACTCTTTTACATAATTAATAATTTAAAAATTAAAAAATTATTTTATTTCATGCAAAACAATTAAAAAATTAAATTTAAATATAAATATTCATACATGTACTCAAATTTTAAATAAAATACTTTACATAATCAATAGTAATTTAAAAATTAAAAAATATTTTATTCTATACATTAAAAAAAATAAACTAATAAAATATTTAATTACGAGACTTCTTTAAAATTAATATTTATTTATTAAATTAAAAATAACATGCATAAATCGAATCAATTATATTCAATTTGCATGTAATTCCAATAATTTGATCAACACTAATTGAATTTACTAACTAAAATACTAAACAAAAGTAACGGTGTCAATTTATATAAATATGTAAATTGGAACATGTAGTAACACTTTTTAACTTTTTAACTTTTTAACTTAGGAGATCTACATAAATTTGATCTCACTTGGTTTATTTATATATATATTTTTTTGTCCTTTTTCTCGTTTACCTGTAATTCTTAACAAGAAAGTATATTATATATATATATATATATATATTAAAAAAAGCCGACATAATAATATTTATATAGTTGCCAATGAAGAATATGATAACGACATATGCCTCTTACTATACATACACTAGACTACTAGAGGGGATGTATTATTGCATGCTGATGTGGACATAAATAGTGGAATATCTTAATCAAATACGTTTTAACTAACATGTTATATATCTTAATCAAATATGGTTGCCGCCATCTACTAAACTCATCTAATATAGTCAATTAAATAAGACCAGCAGACTCATATATGGTGGTAGACTCCATTGTCATCCAACAAACAACTCACACACCCAGTCAAACTACTTCATGTTTAATTTTAATAATGAAATTTATATAAGAATGATAAGATCACTTATAAATATACAATAAGTATCATTAATTATAATAACACACTAACATTTTGGTTCGAAGATATGATGATACTAGCGAGATCATCACGTGGTACCCAACTACTTTTTTTTTTTTTTGAATTGAAATAGCTGAGTTAATACTCAATTTGACTTTTGAAATTTAGGTCGAATTTAATTTGACTCTCAAAATTTTAACTCAAATTAGACTCTAAAATTTGTAATCGTAATTCGTATTAGTCCTTGAGCTGATTTTCATTAACGATGTGTTGATTTGTTACATTAACATACTGCGATTTGGATTTCTCGCTCAGATTCTATGTGATCGAGACCTATTAGAGTTTTAGAAGCTTGATTGCTGTTCCAAAGTTCCAAAATTTTCAAATTAAACTTGTTATTATCGTTTTTGTGAGGATGTTGGGAGTCCGTCAAATTTATAGGAGTTTTAGTAAATCTTAGTCACATGAAACTAAGCGAGGAGTCCAAATCTTGACAAATTAATGTACATAATCAACATGTCGTTCACAGAAATTAGTTCAGGGACTAATTGTAACACCCCCACTATCAGAAATCACGCTTCCGGCTGCGCTACTCTGATAGCAAGAAGTATTACGACTACTTTACATACTAAATATTAAAATAGGAGCCTGTGACTCAATACTGTATCACTAATTTCTTTTAAAACCGGAAATAAATACGTTATCTTAAGAAAAATACAAGCAAGCATAGATTCATATACAAGACTCCTTACATAATATCTCATAATATATATATATATATATATATATATATATATATATATATATATATATATATATATATATATATATATATATATATATATAAAACATACAACTCCTATCCCTCTTACAAACTTGTACTAATAAAGATGAGGGAAGAAAATAATCTAATTAACAAAACAACATATAAACCAAACGCAGTATAACTCTTCTTAACGCTTCTTTATCCTGTTCCTGAAAAGGTAAAGCTGTAGGGGGTGAGAACCTAACCACACGGTCTCACCACGAAGTTTCAAAGTTGTCATAAGAAGATATTCAATAAGAAAACTGTTTTCAAGTTCGGTGATTATCATTGCCTTATGAATCTTTTAAAAACCAATAGGTAGTCGTTCAAAACCTTTTCGAAGAAACAATGTCTAATTTTTCAAAAATCCGAAACATTTTCTTTCTTATAAAAGAATCTCAATCAGAAACTAACCACGCAATCAAACAACACAATCATTAACTCAGCACCAAAGTTCATTCTCAAATGTAGCACGCCAGAACAAACACAGGCAAGACAGACAAGGAAAGCACAAGTAGGCAGCAGTTACAGCAAATAGTTCAAGTAGCAGTTACAAACAGTTTAGCAATTAGGCAAACCAAAACAAGTTCAAACCCAAGCAAAGCATACAAATGCATATGATGCATGCCTGTCCTATGGCTGATGAGGCTCATCTGTCGGTTATCCAGCCAACCCAACAAGTCTGAATTGTCCTTAGACTGTCCCCGACGTGCATCCCCAAGAGTCTATGCATAGCTTTTTCTCAAATAATCAATATTGCTCAATGGGGGTAACATTCCCGGGAATTTATATAGTGCCCGGTCACACTTACGTCGTAGGGTCAACAGAGTATCGAGTTTTCAACCTGGTACACGTGATGGCAAGCCACGGCACTTAATCCAGGGAACCTCGTATCTCAGATATTTCAAATTCATAAGCCATATAAATAATTCAAAGATCATATCTCAACATTCTCAACATCATAATCATTCATCAATCCAAATCTCATTTCCAAATTCATTCAAAAATCATATTTCAAAGAAAATCCTCATCATCCTTCTTTCCATCCCATTCATTAACAATCCCAAGTTCAAACATAATTCTTTCTTTGATAAATAAATCAATCTTAAAACATATAATGTTTAAAAACAAATCTTTTTAAGTAATTACTTCAAATAAAACTTAAAATTTCGGCAGCACCTCCTCTAAAACTCGGACATTGCCACCCTTTTCGGGTCCCAACCAAATTAAACCAAAAACCTGTTAATCATTCAAATCACTTCCAATAACAATTTTACAACAACCACACTCAACCCAAGGAAATTGCAAAATCCACAATCCAATCAACCAATCCTATAAATCGCAATCTAAATCAACCTTATTCAACAGCATCAATCAATAATTAAGAACTCTCGGTTTTCTCAAACAGTTTCAGACCAAACCGTTCCTCAAACCCTATTCGAACCATTTCCAAAATAGTAAATTATTCTCAATAAGCAAACCGTTTTCAAATACTAAGTCCTTTCCAAATTTGTTTTAAAATCAAATTACGATATCAAATCGGGTTCGATATCAAATTAAATTTTAATACTAAATCTTTTCTAAAATCAAATCGTTTCCAAAATTAAACTAAATGCCAATAATAAATCTCTTTCAATAATTCAAGGAAAACCATTTTAACAACATCAATCAACTAATCAAAATACCCAACTTTCTCAATCGATCAATCTATCAATCAAACTAATAATCTCATTCTTCCAAAACAACTCAATTCAATTCATAAGACTTACGAAATCACAAAAAATGTATCTCACGCATTAATATCGATTTATAACAACTCTGGAAAGTAAAACAAGTTTAAGAAAAAGCACCCCTACCTCGAATAATCAAAACCCATAGATCAAATACGTCAAAAAAACCTTTTTTCCCTCGACTCGCACTCAACGGCAGCTGCATCCGCCGCTCCGTTTACTTCCACAACGACAGAAACAGCTTTTATTTCAATCATGCAATTACTGGAACTCGGCCCTAGAACGCCAACATCCCGAAATTCTAAAAAATCTATAGCAGAACAATAGCAGTAAGGGTTTCAAGGCTAGAATAACTCACTGTGTCTAAAAAGAAATGAGGTAACGGAGCGGTAGCAACTCTGGCGGCTACCTCAAGTGACGGCGGCGGCCCGAGTCTCTACTGACAGCAACTGAAATAGCCAAGCAGCGACAATAATGTTTTTGGAATTCAAGAGAATAGAAACCAAACTCAAAAACCTTACCGGCAGTGGCCCTTAACTACGGCAGCACCGTTTTCCAGCAACAGAGGCTCGGCCATCCTCCTCTAACAGCGGCGACGGAGCACGCGGCGGTGACAACGCGCAACTCGGCGACAGTGATGTGACGGCTCGCCTCCTTTCTCGCGTCGCACCGTCTCTGTCTCTCTCAATCTCAGCGTCGCTTTCCCTTTCTTCTTCGAGCTCGACGACATCAGACCCATGGTGGCGACGGCAGCGAAGATGAACAGCGGCGCAAGTTTCCTCCTTCCTTCTCTGATCTGACAGCAACGAGCTCCACGGCAGTAACACAGGGCTTCGGCGACAGCAGCTTCTCCTTGCCGTGGTGCTTTCTCCCTCTCTGAACAGCGTCAATGGCGGCACGTGGATCTGATGGCGACGAAGACATGCAGCTCGGCGACGGTCCACAGACGGCAGGCTCGCGGCGAGGGCTCCTTCTCCCTTTCCTTAGTCGCAGCTTCCCCTCTCTTTTCTCTTTTTTTTTGATTTTCTGTGGGTGAGTGTGGCAGGGGCTTTGTGTGCTAGGAGTGAAGGTGGTGAAAGTGAGGAGTGGCGGTAGAGGGTTAGGTTAGAAGGAATTAGGGTTTTGTGTTTTATTTTTATAATTAGGGTTTAATTTGGGGCAAATGTGAAATTAGGGATTTTTGGACAAATTGGGATTTTGTTAAATTTTAATAAAATTAAGAGACATTATATTAAATTAAATATAAAATATCCATCTTTAAAATACCTTTCAATTACAAATTTATAAATTAGTTTCAATTAAATGCTAATTAAATAAAAATTGGAGACATAAATTAATTCTCCTTCATTTATAAAATAAGGTTAAAAATATAAATATTTAAAATTAAGGCATATAAAATATTCACTATTTTTCAATTATAAGAACTCTTAATAAAAAATAAGAGTTTAATCAACTTTTATATAAAAATCTCCGAAATACAGTCTTAAATAAATATAATGCATCGTAAATAATTAATTAATAACTTTTAAAAATTTAGAGGTCTTACATCCTACCCCACTTATAAAAATTTTCGTCCTCGAAAATTAACTTAATACACAACATTCTAAAATAGTTTTGAATACTTTAAAAAAAAACAGAGATCTTGGCAGATATATATATATATATATATATATATATATATATATATATATATATATATATATATATATATATTAATATCTGTATCAAGAAGAGGTCAGAAGTTAAAGGTGATTTTATTTCCTTCTACATGCATCTCATTTTCTTCTCTTCTTCCCAACTCTCTGCTAGTCCGAAAATGGGATTCATGGAAAAGTTGATTTCTGTTCAACTCTGCTGTGTATCTACAATCACAAATGAGTTTTGGGGACTAAGTAGTTTCTCAATGGCCAAGATCTGGGTTTACCATTGAGGATATCTGTTTTCTGCTTTCCTATGATTTTTGGTCAACAAGAAAAGGTCAGAGCAAAAGTTTCCATTCCAAGGATTAATCAGAAAAAAGTGAGATGGTGGGTTGGTGAAGCACACTGCTCAAGGGTTGACCTAGGGAGAGCAACCCAGCAACATGCAAGGAGATAAAAGAAGTTAGTTTACCATTCAGAAGAAAAGGAGAGATAACCAGTGTTATGAGGTTCTGGTTTTGAGAAGAGCGTTTTGAGGAAGTTCATCTAACTGGACAATGTTTCCTAGTAAAAGGAGCATTCCGCCAGAATGAAGAACTGAATCAGAGGTTTGCTAATCTGGTTTATCACATAGCAAAGAGGCTGTTGAAGAGTCAATCTCCTTCATGTTTTACAGATTGTAATTTACTTTTCAATGTTTATCTTTCTGTAATTTCTTGAGTGAAAAGGCATATTGAGAGAGCTCAAGTAAAAGCCAATGAGTGGAAAGAGGCTGAGTGATACACTTGAGAGAAAAGCCTAGAGTTATTTTCAGATTTCTTTAGGTTGATTAAGTGTCTTATATCTTGTACCTATGAGGTACCCCTTTCTTAGTTGGGTTAGCATTAAGAGCGAAGAGTTAGGTATTAGCATAGCCAATATCAAGTTAGATTAGAACTTGAGTGTGAAAGGATTGTGTTAATCCTGTGGAATTGGTGTATGTAATACTTTTAACTATAGTGGATATTCCTCCATTGTTGTGGAGGAGACTAGACGTAGGTTGCATAGCACAAGGCAACCGAACCAGGATACATGATAGTGTTAGCTTTTCTCTTCTCTGCTCTGTCCTGTTTTTTGATATTCATGAGATAAAATGAAATTGTCTCATAAATTTTTCGTTGCTTAGTTCAAACAGTTTCAGACAGCAAGTTTGTTTTAAAAGGGTTATTACAATAACTTAAAAGAAGGTCATAGATTCAACCCCCACTTCTCTAAGCCTTCTACAACCTTCACTAACCTATGTTTAATTATATATTTTAGATTATGTTTGATTGATTAGATAGAGTTGGACAATATTTAATTATATATTTTAAATAATGTTTGTTTTGCTTTAAACAATATTGGTTTTATTATTTTGTTTTAAAAAACTTGGTTGATCATTATATATTAGATATTTAGAATTATAAATACTTTAATGTTTGTGAATTTAAAAATTATAATTTTTTTATGTCTTTATAAATTATAAATTTATTGAAATACTCATGAAATTATATATTTTTTATTTTAATAGTTTAATAATTTTTTAAAAAGAGAAAAAGAGCCCGTCAAACTGCCATTAGGTAGGACGGGATAGAAATTTAGGATCGCTTCAATAGACGGGAAGGGGGACTAGCCCGCCAAATAGTGATCTTGCCACCCCTAAAATTTATTTTCTTAATGAATGTTAATTTTGTTGTGAAATTCTATATTTCATTTAAAAATGTAGCATAATTGAGTCTAATTCCTACATTTTGAAATGAATTTACTCAAAAGATTTAAAATGTAAATCACATTTTTTTACAAAATTTCTTTATTAACATAATTAGTATTGCTTATTTGAATAATTATATTTAGATTCTAATGATATTAAAGACAACCTATTTTATTGTCTTATGCCTTCAAAAAATTTACAAGACCGATATGAAAATGTAACAAGTTATATATTTTACTAATAATGTACATCAGTGATTGATCTTTTAATATTTAAAATAGTAAAAAACTTAAATATGTATGTTATTTTTTAAAAACATAAAAAAGATACAAATTTAAAATTGACCTTAAACATAAAGATTTATATTAAAAATAGCTTATAAATAAATTATTTTATAATTAATTTTTAATTATAAAAATATTTATTTTTAAAAATAGTGATAGAAAATTTTTTATTATAGAAAAAATTAAATCACTTTTTTTAATACCATGATTTAGCATTTATGCAAATTAATAACTTATTCATCATCTTGGTGATATATTCGTTAACCTTTATTGAGATTGGAATATAATATTCTTATTTAGTCATATTTATGATATGTTATCATATTACTTTTAGTGATAAAATTTTTACTGTTATTAAAAATAATTATTCATTTTTTTAAATATTGATATCTAAAATTTATAAATTAAACAAATAATTTATTATCATACACTTAATTATAGTTTACAATTAAATACTATTTAAATTGATAAATATAAATATTAAAATTTGTAATTGGATGCTTTGATTTATATCCAATTAATTGAAATTCAAATGGTTTTCGTTTAATCATTGATTTCTTCTAGTTTAATTTTTTTCCTAATACCAACTAAATTTAATGTAATATGATTTTAATTGTGAAACTTATGAGTTGTTGATTAATTTAAGAAACAAAGAAGGATGTTAGGAAGGATAGAGGAAAATTGATGTATATGAAATGGAAAACAATTTTTTAATAATGATGATGAATTGATGATGATATGTTTAGTTTACTCAACAAAACGGTTTCGCTTAAAAATTATGCATTCAGCCATTCACACTTTTATCTCACATCAGTCACACGGGTCATGGATAGAAGGGACATTGTGTGCGTATATATACTTGTCAACTATAAAACCTGTTACAAATCTACCGTGAACTCCTGGCTTTCACGTACACTCAAAGTAGTTTATCAAGATTTTGACTGTTCACATTAATTTATGTTATATCTCTATGGTCAAAATGAGAGGAATATCACATTCCGTTACGTACATTGCCATACCAGAACAGCTTCCGTTTAGTTTAACTCGTATAACTCTCTAGTCATAAGTTAAATGGATTTGAGTCGAGCAAGATTAGATTGGCTCGTCTGATTTTTTTTTCTTTTTAATTTGAGTATATAAACTCTCTTTTTATTAATTAGTTTTTTTAAACTTTAGATATATAATTTGATACGGCCGTTACAAATCCGATGTCATAATCTGGCATTATATACAATAACTCGGTATTATGCACTATAACTCGGCACTTTACATTATAACTCGGCGTTATACGTTACAATCAGACTCAACGGACTACATCCTGGAATAAAAACATTCGACCAGACATTATCACTTATTAAAACCTATTAATTGCTCTTCAATTCAAATGATCAATAGAAACGTAACCGACCTATTTTATCTCACCTATAAAGGTATGATATTTTATCTTCAAAGGATCCATTGAATTCTCAATACCGACTTAAGCTTCGGAGTGCCTTTGCATGTACACTCCCCCTGTTTTTTGCTCAAAGCTTTACGCGATTGGACATCCTCTTGGAGTAAAGCACGGATTACCACAAAGCTCAAAGGTCGGCACCGAAGATAACAACTCGGCGTCAATTCCCAGAGACCAAGCTCTCCCTCCAGGTATCCATACAAGAACAATTGGCGCCCACCGTGGGGCCTCGAAATAAACACCATTCTTTCTATAGGCCCCATTTCCTTCCAATGGTTTCAAACTTACATGCACCTTTGTAAACAAAGGTCATATAGTAAATCATTAAGGCCCGAAAAAGGCCGATCTATATCTGTTTATATTTATTTGCGATCTATATCTGTTTTTCCGATCATTATCTGTCATCTCTCTATTTTTCAAATCATCTCTAGTATAATTATTTGCCGATCTATATCTATTTTTCCGATCAATATCTGTCATCTCTATTTTTCAATTCATCTGGTATATTTATTTGCCGATCTATATCTGCTTTTCCGATCAATATCTGTCATCTCTGTATTTTTCAAATCATCTGGTATATCTATTTGCCGATCTATATCTGTTTTTCCAATCATTATCTGTCATCTCTGTATTTTTCAAATCATCTCTGGTATATTTATTTGCCGATCTATATCTGCTTTTCTGATCAATATCTGTCATCTCTGTATTTTTCAAATCATCTCTGGTATATTTATTTGCCGATCTATATCTACTTTTCTGATCAATATCTGCTTTTCTGCTTTATCTGATCAATATTTATCTGCTTTTCTGATCAATTCATCTGGTATATTTATTTGTCGATCTATATTTGCTTTTCCAATCAATATCTGTCATCTTTATTTTTCAATTCATCTATGGTATATCTATTTGCCGATCTATATCTGTTTTTCCGATCATTATCTGTCATCTCTGTATTTTTCAAATCATCTCTGGTATATTTATTTGCCGATCTATATATGCTTTTTTGATTAATATCTGTCATCTCTATTTTTCAATTCATCAGGTATATTTATTTGCCGATCTATACATGCTTTTCCGATCAACATCTGTCATCTCTATTTTTCAATTCAACTCTGGTATATCTATTTGCCGATCTATATCTGTTTTTTCGATCAAATATCTGTCATCTCTATTTTTCAAATCATCTCTAGTATAATTATTTGCCGATCTATATCTGTTTTTCTGATCAATATCTGTCATCTCTATTTTTCAATTCAACTCTAGTATATCTATTTGCCGATCTATATCTGTTTTTCCGATCAAATATCTATCATCTCTATTTTTCAAATCATCTCTGGTATAATTATTTGCCGATCTATATCTGTTTTTCCGATCAATATATGTCATCTCTATTTTTCAATTTAACTCTAGTATATCTATTTGCCGATCTATATCTGTCATCTCGATTTTCTAATTTATATGTTATATCTATTTGTCAATCTATATCTGTTTTTCTCATCTATATCTGTCATCTCGATTTTTCAATTTATATCTGTTATATTTATTTGCCAATCTATATCTGTTTTTCCGATAAAAAAATCTGTCATCTCTATTTTTCAAATCATCTCTAGTATAATTATTTGCCGATCTATATCTATTTTTCTGATCAATATCTGTCATCTCTATTTTTCAATTCAACTCTGATATATCTATTTGCCGATCTATATCTGTTTTTCCAATCATTATCTCTCATCTCTGTATTTTTCAAATCATCTCTGGTATAATTATTTGCCGATCTATATCTATTTTTCCGATCAATATCTGTCATCTCTATCTTTCAATTCAGCTCTGGTATATCTATTTGCCGATCTATATCTATTTTTCCAATCATTATCTGTCATTTATGTATTTTTCAATTCATCTGGTATATTTATTTGCCGATCTATATCTGCTTTTCTGATCAATATCTATCATCTCTATTCATCTGGTATATTTATTTGCCGATCTATATCTGCTTTTCTGATCAATATCTGTCATCTCTATTTTTCAATTCAACTCTAGTATATCTGTTTGCCGATCTATATCTGTTTTTCCGATCAAATATCTGTCATCTCTATTTTTCAAATCATCTCTGGTATAATTATTTGCCGATCTATAACAGTTATCTCTATTATTCGATTTATACCAGTCATCTCTATTTTCTGATTTATATCAATCATCTCTATATTTTGATTTATATCTGTTATCCCTATTTGCCAATTTATATATGTTATATCTATTGTCCGATTTATATCAATCATCTCTAACTGCCGATTTATATAAAAAATATCTATTCGCCTATCTATAACAGTCATCTCTATTATCCAATTTATACCAGTCATCTCTATTTTCTGATTTATATCAATCATCTCTATATTCCGATTTATATCTATTATCTCTATTTACCAATTTATATCTATCTATTGTCCGATTTATATCAATCATCTCTAACTACCGATTTATATAAAAAATCTCTATTCGCCGATCTATAACAGTCATCTCTATTATCCGATTTATATCAGTCATATCTATTTTCCGATTTATATCAATCATCTCTATATTCTGATTTATATCTATTATCCCTATTTGCCAATCTATATGTTATATCTATTTGCTGATCTATAGCTGTTTTTCTGATCTATATCTGTCATATCTATTTTTCAACTTATATCTGTTATCTCTATTTTTCCGATCTATATCTGTCATCTCTATTTTTAAATTTATATCTGATATATCTATTTGCCGATCTATATCTATTATCTCTATTTTTCTGATCTATATGTCATCTCTATTTTTTTATTTATATGTTATCCCTATTTGCCGACCTATATATGTTATCTGATTTTCTGATCTATATCTGTCATCTCTACTTTCTGATTTACATGTTATCTCTATTTGCCGATCTTTATCAGTTATCTCTAGTTGCCAATTTATATCTGATATCTCTATTTGCCAATTTATATCTGATATCTCTATTTGCCGATCTATATCTGATTTTCCAGTCTACATCTGTTATATCTATTTGCCGATCTATATCTATCATCTCTGTTTTTCGATTTATATCAGTTATCTCTATTTGCCGATCTTTATCAGTTATCTCTATTTGTCGATCTTTATCAGTTATCTCTATTTGCCAATCTATATCTGATTTTCTGATCTACATCTGTTATATCTATTTGCTGATCTATATCTGTAATCTCTATTTGCAGATTTATATCTGTTATCTCTATTTGTCAATCTACATGTTATCTCTATTTGCCGATCTATATCTGTCATCTTTATTTGCCGACCTATATCTGTTATCTCTATTTGCCGACCTATATTTGTTTTTCTATTTTCAAATCTATATCTATTATCTCAGTTTCAGATTTATATCAATCATTATCCGAGCTATATCAATCATTATCAGTCATTGTCAAATCTATATCAACTATCATTAGATCTATATCAACGATCTTCAATCAATTATCCATTCGCGATAATTCTTCAATTCAAAGTCGCATCGTTTACACATGCGTAATCAAACACAATCTTTAATCAATTATCCATTCGCGATAATTCTTCAATTCATAGTCGCATCGTTTACACATGCGCAATCAAAAGCAATCTTTAATTCTGAACTATTACTATCAACAAGTCAACAAACTCAATCACATATCATACAAGTACAAACACTGATCCATTCGCGACAACTCTTCAATTCAAAGTCGCATCGTTTACACATGCGCGATCAAACTCAATCAAATCACCAAACAACGGTGAACTAACTCAATATTCTCGTCCAACCAATTTACTTTTATCAAAATCGTCTCAGCAACTATTCAAATTAACTATTCAGTTCCATGAAAAAACCTAACCGTTGCATCTATTAAATCAACGTTCAAAATTACATTGGAAAAATCAAAGGCACAATCAATGACAAGACTACTACACTTTCCAGTTTCCAATACACGTTAACTTCAAATCACGTCTGAAATTCAATTTATTCATTATTTTAATAAAGTAAGTTGATCTGGGGGCTCCATACCTATAACTCATATCACTGAGTTATAACTAAAAAAGCTCAACCTACTTTATCAAAATATAGTCAGGCTAAGCTTGGGGGCTATAATACGGCCATTACAAATCCGATGTCATAATTTGGCATTAGATACAATAACTCGGCATTATGCACTATAACTCGGCACTTTACGTTATAACTCAGCGTTATACGTTACAATCAGACTCAACGGACTACTTTCTGGAATAAAAACGTCCGACCAGATATTATCACTTATTAAAACCTATTAATTGCTCTTCAATTCAGATGATCAATAGAAACGTAACCGACCTATTTTATCTCACCTATAAAGGTATGATATTTTATCTTCAAAGGATCCATTGAATTCTCAATACTGACTTAAGCTTCGGAGTGCCTTTGCAGGTACACTCCCCCCTGTTTCTTGCTCAAAGCTCTACGCGATTGGACATCCTCTTAGAGTAAAACTTGGATTACCACAAAGCTCAAAGGTCGGCACCGAAGATAACAACTCGATGTCGATTCCCAGAGACCGAGCTCTCCCTCCAGGTATCCATACAAGAACATAATTTATTAAGAAAATATATGAATGTATATAAAATATTTTTTTTATTTGTATAGACATCAAGTAAAAAAATGTTAAAAAGATGTAATAATATTTTTAAAAGAAAAAAAGTCAAACAATTAATCTGTTTAACTCATTAGTCCAAAAAAATCGAATTAAGTTGTGGGTGCAGGTTCTGAAGCATAAATATCTCAGAAATCAGTCTGGTATGAGCAGAAACAGTAGAAATTCTTCATCGGCTACCTGGAAGAAAATTGTTAGTGTCTATGAGCATCTCAAGGAAGGGCTTCATTGGAATATTGAGAATGTCCACAAATCAGTTTGGTATGATGAATGGACTCCTTTTGGTAAGCTTTGCAACCTTGTTCCTTATGTACATATTTCTGAATCAGATTTCATAGTGGCTGACTTGTGGAAAGGAGTGACTTGGGAGGTTGATAGTCTTACCACACCTATTCCGCATGAGATTAAGCAGTTTATTTGTGGTCTGAGATATTCTAGTTCGACTGAGTTGGAGCCATAGTGGAGGTGGTGGCCTGCAGCAACAAAAAAGTACAGTGCAAGGGAGGGTTATAGATGGTTATTAGAGAAAACCTTAAATTGGAATGCCAATAGTAACTGGAACTGGTTGTGGAATACAAACATTCCAGAGAAGTTCAAATTTACTATATGGCTTGGCTTACATGATGCTCTACCAACTGAGACCTTTCGATTCAAGCGGCATTTAGCTTCTTCAGATATGTGTAAGAGATGTAACAAGGTGCAGAAAACTATAGAGCATTGCCTTAGAGATTGTGAACGATCAAATGCAATTTGGCATATGTTGGATCCTAGTATCCTGGACTCGACAGCTAGTACTGCTCTTGAAGAGTGGTTTTGGAAGGCTTTGGCTAACAATGAGGCGTCTTTTGGTGCAGGGCTTTGGTGGGTAAGGAGACATAGGTGCAATGACATATTCAATACTGACAACCCTTGGACAGACCACAAGGTTGTTGCCTTGGCCAGAATTACCGACAAGGACTTACAGGTTTACAGGAATCGAAACAATGCCTTTAGGTCTCTACAAAATTGTCTGTGTTGGGAACCATCGGTAGGCAACAGTGTTAAAGTTAATTGTGATGCAAGCTTATATCTGGATTCAAATTTAGCAGGATTTGGGTGTATTATTATAGAATCTAAGGGAGATTGGATCTCGGGTTGCTCTGGAAGTATTCCCCCTGATCTATCACCAGATGTGAATTATTTGCTACTTGGAAAGGGCTGGTTTTAGCTTGGGATTGCGGTTTAAGGGATATTATATGTGAAATGGATTGCTTTGACATTCTGCTCATCATGCATAATCTTATAAGTGGGTATTCATATGAAGTAACAGATTTGGTTTACAAGATTCAGGAGATTTTATCTCGTCCTTGGCTTGTTCACATTGAGTGGGTGTCCTGGGAAGCAAATAGAGCTGCAGATTGGATGGCTAGATATGGTACCAAGAGTAACTCTAATAATGTTATTTGGTCTGAGCCTTGTGTTGATCTTTAGTAAATCATCCACTCGAATATAGGATAGAATTTACTTTATTTTTTTCCATGTTTAGACACACAAAAAATTGATATTTTCTTGATTTCCTTAAAATTTGAATTATCTGTTTTGTTTTTATTTTATTTTAACTCGATCCTCGTGAGAAACTCGACTTGCCTACTCATATGATAGCCCTACTAACAATTCTGCATGATATCCTCTAACTTGGATATTTACTATAAATAAATAATTTGGATTGGGAAAAAAAAAACTCATTTTTTTGAAGAATTAATTTCCGCATACAAGCCTTTTCACTATACAAGTCATATAAGTTCTGAAAATCCCTAATCCCTAAAACGCGCCTCTTATGGCACGTATGTTTCACGCGCCTCATTAATAGATTTTCCAATCAATCAATGCGCGAATATATAACTTCCTTTTTCGAAAGGATTTCGTTTCTTTTTTTGAATTCCTTCTGCGTTTTCTTGCCTTCTCTCTTCGATCTCTTTCGTGGGTTTCTCTCTCCCTTCTCTTTCGCCGTTTACGTAAGTTTCTCTCTCTATTCTCTTTCTTTGTTTTTCTCATTTTCCATTATTTCTGAAATTAAGCTCTGAAATTGTTTTGAAGATAATGGATGATTCAACTTCAAATTATTAGCTGAATCAGAGCGAAGTAGATTTTGAATTTGAATCCAATGAAGTTCCTAAGGTGTGGTTTAATTCCAGTTAACAATTGAATCTGAATTTGAATCCAGTTAGTAGTTTATGATTGTGTAGCTGAATAATGTGTGAACCTTGTCTGTGAAATTTGCTGTTCATTGTTCCTTGTTTGAATTGAATCTAATGTACTAGTTCTGATGAATTTTTTTCATTTTATATCAGGGATGTAAATCAAGAATATTTGGGTGTATTTCATGAAAGTTTGGATGTATTTACAGTTTATAACTTTTCATCTCACTAAGGGTGAATTGTCTTATTGTTTTAGTTGAATTGTTTTAGTTTCTGTTTATTGATGATTCATGAATCTGATTTTTGTTATTTTTTATGATGGTTTTATAGTTGTATTTGTATTCTATAGTTTATACTTGTTTTAATATGGTGTATTATTTTGGGTGTATTTTGTAGCAAATCTGTGGTGTTGATGAGCAGTTTGTATCTAAGGTTGGGATGACTTTTAACACCCTTGAAGATGCTGCAAAATTCTACAAGAATTATGCGAAGGCTGCAGGCTTTTCTACAAGAGTTTGGAGCACAAATAAAAATGGAAACAAAATTAAGAATCAATTGATTACATGTAGCAGAGAGGAAAAATGGAAATTGAAAATATCTCCGACTGAGAAGACAAATCCCTCAGCTAGATTTGAAGTAGGGAAATCGAAAATTTTTTTATTGTTTTGAATCCAATCAAGTGGTTGAGGTGTGGTTCAACTCAGAAGAAAAAATGTAGCATTAGAGGAAACATTTTTCTGTATTTGCAGCAAATTTGGGTGTAACACGAAGATATTTGGGTGTAAGATGAAGATATTTGGGTGTATTTTTATTCTGATAAGTACTACATAATTTAAAACTCTTTCTCTTCCTCCTCCTCATCTTCTGCTTCTTTTTTTTTCATCATCACTATCTTCTTCTTCTTTTTTCTTTTATTCATTTTTTCCTTTTTGTTTTACTTTCTCAAGTTTCTTCTTGTTTTACTCTCTTAACAAGAATAAAAACCAAAAAATCAAACAAAGAAGAAGAAAAAACATATAATGCTGTAAAATTACTTGGAAGTGGATGAACTTACATTCATTTAACTAAAAGAAAGAAAGAAATAAGGAAAAGAAGAAGAAGAAAAAAAATGCAGCATTAGAGGAAACATTTTTCTGTACAAAAATGTTATTTGTACACTAAAATCAGCCACCAATGTATTTGTGCATAAATACATGTGTGCTTTAATTTATTTTCAATGTATTATTTGTATTCCAGTATGTATTTTATACTGGTGGCTGATTTTGGTGGTTGATTTTAGTGTACACGTAGCATAACTCATTTCTATATTTGCAGCAAATTTGGGTGTAGAACGAAGATATTTGGTGCATTTTTATTCTGATAAGTTCTGCATAATTCAGAACTCTTCATCTTCCTCCTCCTCATCTTCTGTTATTTCTTTTTCTTCTTCATCTTCTTATTTCATATTCTCATAATTCTTTTTGGGAGGAAAAAATCAAACAAATAAAGAAGAAGAAAATACATAATGTTGCAAAATCAAAAGAAGAATGAGGAGAAATACGACGATGAAGATGAAACACGCGAAGAAAAAGGAGGAGAAATTCAAGGAAAAAGGAGAAGAAGAAGGAAGAAGAGGAGGATGAGGAGAAACGTGAAGAGAAAATGACAGTTATGGTTTTCATCGAGGAAGAAGAAGAAGAAGAGTCGTTTATAATGGTGAGGGAGCGCTTTGGAAACGTGATTCGCGTGTTAACACTTTGTGGGTGAGCGTAGCTTCTGTTGGATTTGGCCCAACTTGTAAAACTTGTAAGCCAAAAAGACTTGTACGTGTAGCATAACTGTTTTTTAAATAGGTACTATAAATAAACCCGTATAAGTATTGACATTGTAAACATGGGAAAAAATGTGTTTATATATTTTCGTTTCGTAAATAATTGATAAAAAATTCAAGAAAATGCCTAAATATTAATATAATATATATGATATAATTAGTGTATGTATTAATGTGTTATTAATTTACCTTTTATTCATTAAATATGTAGAGAATAACAACAAATATGATATATATTAGTCTAGATGGTAATTAAGTATTTTACACACTAAATCTTAAGAGGTCTTAGATTTTAGTTTTAGAATTAACAAAATATTGTTTTATATACATTATATATAATAAGAGATAAATAAAATTTAGAAAGTACAAATTTCTTTTAATAAATTTATATAATAAAAGATATTTTAAGAATAAAAGATTATACGCTAAATCTGTTTACATTTATATTATATATAATAAAAAATAAATAACAAATAATAAATACAAATAATAGATAATTGAAAGCATACATAATGTATAATAAAATTGAAAAATGAAAAATAGAAGGCAACAAAAAAATTCTCCAATAAATCACTAAATAAGAGAGTGATGTCCCTTAATAGAAATTTCCTCCCCGAGCCTCCAAATTATTGGTCCAGAATTGCAGCGGGTTTATCCTTTCAAAGTCAGAGAACATCGTTTTCGAATAGTATTGACATGGGACATTATCACGAGTTTACTATACTTTCTTTCAGAACATCATTTTTGAAGTTAACTAAATATATAAATAATAATCGTTGTCACTATCACGACACTTTTGAGTTGAGCACGTTTTCTATGTCCATTTAATTCCACATATGCCCCTACTCTCAAGCATATAAATATCCCCCCACCCCTGTCTGAGTCTTCATCAAATCAAAATACATTTGTTATTCCAAAGAACATATCTGAGCTTTGCTATCCCAAAGATCTTAGCTAAGAAAACATGGTGGCTGTGAATGACATCCGCAAGGTTCAACAAAGGGCAGAAGGCCCAGCAACTGTGTTGGCAATTGGCACAGCAAATCCACCAAATTGTGTTGATCAGAGTACATATGCAGATTATTATTTCAGAGTAACCAATAGCGAACACATGACCGATCTAAAGAAAAAATTCCAACGTATTTGTAAGTATTGTTATCAAATATTTTGATGTTGTTTAATTTACTATTTATCAACCTAAAATTCATCATTTTTACTTTGATATTAATTATTGATACACAACAATTAACATATTATACCGTGTACCATAATATGATATATATCCAACTCATAGTAACAACAATAACTACTTAACAAGTTACTATTTCCCTACGTTCCTAAACATACACAAATTTATTTTGGTCATATATACTTTCTTGATCTTTCACATACTTATTTATTTACTCATATATAATTAGATTTAATACATTATATCTATAATTAAATTTGGATAAACTATTTAAATCAAACCTGAAAGTTTAAATTAAATCACTACATGAATAACTTGAAAGGTTTGATACGCGAAATGATCGGAATTTAAAATGTAAAAACCCATTTTTTTTTATATATAAGTGAATGATGTTTTAAACTTGAAAAAGAGTATTGATGGATGTGAATTATATATCATTTTAGGTGAGAGGACAATGATCAAGAACCGACATATGTACTTAACAGAAGAAATATTAAAAGAGAACCCCAACATGTGTGCATACAAGGCACCGTCGTTGGATGCAAGGGAAGACATGATGATCAGGGAGGTACCAAGGGTTGGAAAAGAGGCTGCAACCAAGGCCATCAAGGAATGGGGCCAGCCAATGTCTAAGATCACGCATTTGATCTTTTGTACCACCAGCGGCGTTGCGTTGCCTGGCGTTGATTACGAACTCATCGTACTCTTAGGGCTCGACCCATGCGTCAAGAGGTACATGATGTACCACCAAGGTTGCTTCGCTGGCGGCACTGTCCTTCGCTTGGCTAAGGACTTGGCTGAAAACAACAAGGATGCTCGTGTGCTTATCGTTTGTTCTGAGAATACTGCAGTCACTTTCCGTGGTCCTAGTGAGACAGATATGGATAGTCTTGTAGGGCAAGCATTGTTTGCAGATGGAGCTGCTGCAATTATCATTGGTTCTGATCCTGTGCCAAAGGTTGAGAAGCCTATCTTTGAGCTTGTTTCGACTGATCAAAAACTTGTCCCTGGCAGCCATGGAGCCATCGGTGGTCTCCTTCGTGAAGTTGGGCTTACATTCTATCTTAACAAGAGTGTCCCTGATATTATTTCGCAGAACATCAACGAAGCACTCAGTAAAGCTTTTGATCCGTTGGGTATATCTGATTATAACTCAATATTTTGGATTGCACACCCTGGTGGACGTGCAATTCTGGACCAGGTTGAACAAAAAGTGAATTTGAAGCCAGAGAAGATGAAAGCCACTAGAGATGTGCTTAGCAATTACGGTAACATGTCAAGTGCATGTGTGTTCTTCATTATGGATTTGATGAGGAAGAAGTCCCTTGAAAGAGGGCTTAAAACCACCGGAGAAGGACTTGATTGGGGTGTGCTTTTTGGGTTTGGCCCTGGTCTTACTATTGAAACCGTTGTTCTTCGCAGTGTGGCCATATGATGCGTCTAGTTATATGTCTCTGCATATATATGACTGTTATTTTTTAATAATTTTCTTTTACTCCAAATATGGTCTTGATTGGCCCATATAGAATATTAGATGAGTGAAAACTTAGACAAAAATATCTAAAGTTAATTCTTTATGCGAAGATTCAATATCAAAATTTGTAACTTTTGGTAAAAAATATATCATTGTTTTCAATTGAGGAACATGACACATACCAATAATTGGGTTGCATTTTCATCTAAATACAGCTATACCTTCACGAGGTTCTATTTAAGAAAAAATCAAAAAGTATATATTAGGTATGATAGTACAAGGCTTGGGAGTGTTATGTTTGTAGTTTGTATATTATCGTGTGTTTGAAGTATCTCGTAATGATATAATAGTATAATGTTACTTTCTTGTATAATTTTTAATATGGCATTATACAAGCTTAATATAATAAAATTAACCTTATAGAAAATTCATGTCATCTTGTGTTCACTACAAATAAATTTGGATTGAGGTAATCCTTTAAAAACGTTGCCTCTAATAAAAATAACGATGCCTTTGATTAAAGACAATATTTTTTGACAAAACACAATGTTTTTTGGTTGTTGACTATATGGTCGTTACCTTTGGTCTAAGACAATGTTTTTTACATCAAAGGGAACCCTTTTTGTAGTAACTTAAAAAAAAAACGTTGTATTTTCTACTAAAAAAAGCAACTTTATGTGAGGACCCAAACACCGCATTTATAAGGACTTTATTACAACACTTTTTACGAGTTGTATTTTCTAATACATAAAGCAACATCACTTGTCTAAGTTTTTCTAAGTTGCCTTTTCATATACCTAAAGCAACATTTGTATATTGTATAAATTTTTCTGGTTGTTTTTCATGTACCTAAAATAACACTAGTCTAAGTTTATTTGGAGTTGTCTTTTTCTAATATGTAAAACAACACCTTATTGAATTTTTTTAGGTTGTCTTTTTTTATATCAAAAATAATTTTTTTTGCTTTTCTTAATTTATTTGACATTTGAAGGATATATAGCACATACTGATAATATTTAAATATTTAAAATAAATTTAATTGATATATAGGGAGAATAAGCTAATATATTGCATATATACATATAGAAAGATGTTTCAAATGCCAACTAAATAACTTTCAGATGCACATACTTGCTAAGTTACCAAGTCAAGTAAATAATAAACATAAGTAAACAAAATACATGTTTTTCTCATAGGATTTAACAAAAAAAAAAGTGTGTATATATATATATATATGAAATCAAGGAATTTGTATTTTATCATTGTGCCAAAAATCGCCTTTATCTCATAAAACTTCATCCAACCATAAACAAGTTGCAATCAAATCTAAATAGACAAAAAAAAAAAACACATTATCAAAAAGAGTCTTAACAATAACATGTGTATACATAAACATATTCAAGTGTTACAATAATTTAACACACATATATATACCTAATCATCATTTGGAGGATGAGTTGATGGAGAAGAATGTCGATTATTCAAATTTGGATATTGTGCACTATTTACATACGATTGTTTAGATATTGCAAGAGAGAAATTACTTTATCAATATTCATACTAGGAGAAGTTTGTTGCAACATAAGTTTCACAATATCTTCCATAGAATTCTCTCTACTTTGTCCACAAGTGTCTTATTTCTTCCTTTCATGGAATTCTCTCTACTTTATTTGTCTCCAATTTTTGAAATTTTTCTCTTAGAATGTTGTGCTTTTTGGCCTGATTACTTCCTTTATCACCTTTGGACATAAAATTTTGGACTAGTTTCGCAACAGAAGATACTTCCTTCATTTCAATTTCTTTAACTTTTGCATACTTCCTTCATTTCAATTTCTTTAACTTTTGCATTTACTTGATACTTCTTTAATTTATTAGCCTTTTCCTCTTTGAAGTTGCTCCATTTTCCATCAAGTTACTGTATAAAAACATTAAATACCATCAAACACAATTGCATACACATCTAATAAGAGAAAAGGTTACAAGAGAGTAGTGAACCATAACAAACAATAACCCCTTGCAACCGAGATATAGTTCTTTGCTAGCCTCTTCAACCAAGTTATAGAAATTTTTTGCATCTTTATTCATACATTCTTTTATTCTTTTCGCTTGTGCCACATCCCTAAATCTATCGTTCAACAAGGCATTCGTGTCGTCATATGAGTTAGTCTCACTATCACTATCACTATCACTATCACTATCGCTATCAACATCTATGCTGACTACGCTTTTTTCATAAAGAATCCATATTGTAGAACCATTAAGAAATACTGAGGTAATCAAATGGATAAAAATTGTTTGCCTTTAGTGCCACAAGAAATTGCAACACTTGCACAACGGCATAAGATTTCCTCTCCTTGTGAATTTCCGATAGAGTAAGAAACAAAGTCTAAGAAGTCGTAGACACTATTATTAAACTTAGCTTTATCTCTAGGTAAACTCATCCAATCTTTCTCTAAATTTTGGAAAAACCTAATTATTCATATATTGTTACTACTATTTAACTAAGCATGTAAATAATACTATTCATGCATATTCAGTATATAAATTCATCAAATGATATACAATAATTTTATTATTAAAATTAAGAAAGAATTATATTAGTTATACAAAAGTAGACTAGATATCAAAATACCATCAATATAAAAAAAACTACACAAAGATACATAATATACTTATGAAAGCAAACACGTATAAACAAGATAAAAAACTTACAGGATCATGACTTAACAAATTACAATCTTCAAGTCCTAAAGTGTTCACCAATGTTCCTCAAACTCCTTTGAAGCAAACTCTCTCTATAATGGAGTAAAGAATAAAGTTTACATTATTCTCTATGAACTATTTAACTCAATTAAAGTAGCCAATAGAACAAACAAATAAAAAAAATAATCGATTCTCTATGAACTAGTTAACTAAATGAATTACAAAAATTAATCATTTTGTAATTTACATTGAAAATGAAGAAATCAAAGGAGAAAAATACAAGAATCAGCGAAAAACCAAAAATTGCTGAATCAGTAACAACCAACGTCGAGAAACGCACCTCAATGGAGAAGCCGTGGAGAACCTGAAATTCAACAGAAAATCAATCAAGCCAGTTAGACAAATTGAAATTTTAGACCCAAGAATCATAATAGCATACCTAAATACCTATGAACTAAGATAAATACTTATAAGAGAATCCTAATTTTAATCTAAATTAACCTAATCAGCAAAAACTAGTTTCACTAAATAAAATTACTAAGTAAGAATTAAAATCTAACTAAACTGTAATGAATTAAAAAGAGAAGATCAAAATGAGATTTTGCATAAACCTAAAAACTGAAGAACAGAGAAATAAGAATGTAGGAGATCGAGAAGAAGTTGCAGCTGCGCTATAGTGTCGTCAGAGCAATAGAACGACGAAGGGGTGGTCGTCGAAATGCGTTAGAGTTGGCCAGAGGAACAGGGGTTGCTACGATTCTGCAGTATGAGAGAGGGCGAGCTAGAGAGAGAGAGGTTGGGTGAGAGATAGAAGGAAAGGGGAGGGAGAAGAAGCGATACAAGGAAAATGGCTTCGGTGGTCTCTGGTTCACGAAGAGGAGGAAGCGAGAAAAGAGAAGAAGAAGAAGAAAGAGGAAAGAAAGGAGAGAATGGTTGCTCGCCGGTGGTGGTTTGGCGACGATGGAAGAGAAAATATATAGGTGGTTCGCGGTTGTGGTTCCGCACAGAACAAGGAGCACACCACACAGTGGAGAAACACACTGCACCATGGAGGAGCACACCACGCAGTGGAAAAGAGTCATCAACTGTCACCGTTAGGTTCGAGTGTTTCAGCCTTTCTAGAGTTCAAAGGTATAGGATAGGGATTTCAATGGATAGTTTTGGTTAGTGAACTGATGACCGAAACACTTTTACAAGTTTTTATTTATTTTTTTGTTCTTTTTCCAAGTTATTTGGAGGAAAAAAATAAAATAAAATAGATGGGAATATGATTAAAATTTTTTTTCTAAAATTTTTAACTATGAATAATTTTAGATAACTTTTTATAAACGTTATTTATTAAATTTTTTTACACTTTTTATAAAATATTTTATTTTTATTTAAAAATATTATCTTAAAATTTTTATATTGCAACATTTTGTAATTACAGTTTTAGATATTTGAAAACAATATTTTTATGGGTTGCAAAAAAAAAATTCTTATCTTTATCCTGTTTAAAGACAACTGACCAAAAATAGTTTTTATTTATCTAAGACAATTTTTATTAAATGTTTCTTCGAGTAAGATAGAGTTATCTTAAATAAAAAATATTGTAGTGGCATTATAGCAAATACGTAATAAAATTCAATTTTATATATACGAGTTAAATCTTAATTTGGCCCTTAAAATTTAGTTCGATGTTTAAAATGATCTCCATAATTTCGTTGGTCCCAATTAGAACCAATGCACCGTCGTTTAAGTAGTGTTCACCATGTCATGCAATTGCGTCAGATTAACATTCCGATGACGAAGATGATCGTAAGGGAAGTCGGAACCACAATTATAAATTTAGAAGTTTTAATTGAGACAAAAAAAAATTGTGAAAATTATTCTGAGTATTAAACTAAATTTCAGGGTCAAATTGAGATTTAACTCTCATATATACTGTTGTGTATTGTTCTACTCGAAACTTGTGTTACACGCGTTAAAGTAGCATACATAGTAGTTCAAATATATTCAGTGTCAGGTTATCTAGTTGTATACCTCTACAAGCAGAATACGTTTAGAAAACAGCAGCATTTCTTGGAACCACCGGTATCTACTATTTTTGAAATGAAATTCAAATTTTTATTTTTTTAATCAATTAAAAAAAATTTTTGGTGTCTATATTTTTTTTGGTGTCTTCAATTAAACAACTTTAATTCTAAAAGAACGTACTACTATTTATATTGGGATAAATTAACAAAATCGTATCTAAAATTTAATTTTATTAACAAAAATAACCAAAAAAATAATAGAAAACAAATAAGACTTCAAAAAAAAAAAATAAAAAACAAAAAATGTGAAAACAAAATATATGTGACGAAAACAAAAAAAATATCATTTTTTAACAAGCAACAAACCAATTTTATATTTAACAAAATACTTATATATTTGATTCAAAATTTTGCCCGAACAAATATTTAGATAAGTATTTACTAGATAGAATTGCATGCAAATATCATAGCAATATTTGATCACAAGACTTCTTTTTTAGTTTTTCACAAAAAAGTTTATTTAGAGTAAAATCACTAAATTTTAAGAATAAAAATATTTGACTATAAATTTATCATTCATATCTTTTAAGACATTTTTGTTGAGCAATATAAACTTTTGCATACTATTTATGTGGATTATCATTAAAATTAATCCTAAACGGAGTATTTTAGTATTTTTAAAATGAAATTCAACTTTCTACTTTTTAATTAATTTAAAGAATATTAATTTTATAAGGACATTTAAGTCTCTTAAATTAATCTTCAATGGGGTATTTTAGTGTAATAATACATTAACCAAACTTATATTTAAACGTTTTATAATCAAACACAAATTTCTAATGTCTAATACAATTAAACAACCCTAATTCTAAAAGAAAATTTTCATCTTTCAAAATTAACTTACATGATATATGTTAGTCTTTTTAAAACTAAATTTAGATTTCTATTTTATAATACAAATTAAACGATCTTAATTTTAAAAAGATATTTTATTCCTTATATAATTAATCTTTAAAAGGTATTTTGTCCTTTTATAATAAAAAAATAGTATTTTAGTATTTTATAATAAAATTTTATTTTTGGATACAGAACTTTGATCCTAAAAATAGCATTTTAGTCCTTTTAAACTTAATAAAAAGGATATATTAGTTTTTTTATTCAATTATGTTTTTCTCGTTTACCTGTAAATCTTAACAAGAAAGTATATTATATATATTAAGAAAAAACCGACATAATATTTATATAGTTGCCAATGAAGAATATGTTAACTGACATATGCCTCTTACTACACATACACAGATACACTAGACTACTAGAGGGGATGTATTATTGCATGCTGATGTGGACATAAATAGTGGAATATCTTAATCAAATATGTTTTAACTAACGTTATGTATCTTAATCAAATATGGTTGCCGCCATCTTAGTAAATTCATCTACTAAACTCATCTAATATAGTCAATTAAATAAGACCAGCAGACTCATATATGGTGGTAGACTCCACTCTCATTCACCAAACTCCTCACACACCCAGTCCAACTACATCATGTTTAATTTTAATAATGAAATTATATAAAAGTGATAACATCACTTATAAATATTCAATAAGTATCATTTTGGTTCGAAGATATATACTACTTTAAAATTATAATAACACACTAACATTTTGGTTCGAAGATATGATGATACTAGCGAGATCATGACGCACAATAAGAATAATTAGTTTTAGCAACAAACTTTTAACGGTAATAATATAATAGTCATTATTTTTTTAATTTAAGTTATGTTTTGTGGTCATTATATATTTATCATTAATAGTATATATTATAATAATAATTATTATTATTACCAATAAAAATATAAAAAATACTATTTTTAGTAAAAAAAATTTTAATGGCCATAATATTTTGATTAGTAATATTTTTATTAAGATAACTTTTTTTATAAGAATTGATAAATTGAAAAATAGAGGAAAAATGTCACCAAAAAACATGAAAAGTCACCAAAAAATAGAGGGGAAATGAGATAGAGAGAGTGAGTGCGAGAAACAGAGATTCAGATGGACGGGAGAGTTCATCGCTGAAACCCTAAGCTCGATGTCGTCGTCGTCACCGCCTTAGGTCATCTCCTTTTTGCTGTTGTCATAAAACTTCCACAACTAGAAAATTATTTAATACAGACAGATTTACAGATAGATTTGGTCTTTATTACAGACGAAATTACTGACGGATTTCGTCCCTCTGTAAAAGCCTCGTCGAAAATTATTTACCGACAGATTTTTTCGTCGGTAATTTACCGACAGATTTTTACTAGTTACCGACAGATTTTTCCTCGGTAAATTCTCCCCTCCATTTCCCTGGAATGTCAAACTTTTCGACGGATTTTCCGTCAGTAATTAGAGACAGATTTTCTGACGGATTTTCTGCCGGTAATTAGAGATAGATTTTTTGACGGAATTTTCATCGGTAATTAGAGACAGATTTTTCGACGGATTTTCTGTCAGTAATTAGCAACAAATTTTCCGACAGATTTTTCGTCGGTAATTGGAGCCTTGGAAAACCATTCTAAACTCTGAATACAGACAGAAAATCTGTCTGTAAATCCGTCAGAAAGGTAAAATAGAATTTTTTTTTTACATTTTTCCATTGCAAAATAAACCTATTTTTATACAAAATATAAATTTAATAAACACAATTTTTTATCTAATTTGTATTCGAATATTTATAAAATTTCAAAAAATAAACAAATTCATCGTATTATCAAACTAAAAGAAAAGTACTATAAACAAGCAAGTCAATATAATTCAAAACATAAACAAAGTGTATTAATACATCAACTATAATAATAAGTAACAACCATACATCAACAAAATGTATTAATACATCAACTATTGTCCTCTAATTAAGTCAATATACAATAAGGTTGCTTAATCAGGTTCTAAAATTGGAACTTTATTTGTACAGAAACCATTCATCATTATTGTGTCCATTGATTTAAATAGTGGGGTCATGACTTGATCCTGCCTCAGGCTTCTCTGCCTCCTTATATTTTTCCATTTCTCATTATTGCTGTTGAGCAAGAAGATTAAAATTCGATATAAACATTAACAGGTCAAGAGCAAATATAAGGATCAGATGTCTCAATAAGTTGAAGCTCTTGATACTAAAAAACAGAGAAATAGAAATGACCATATGAAATTGTGTATATATAAACAAAATGAACAAAATGCAGAATTGAAAATGCAAACTATGAAAAAAACGTTAGGCATGATACCTTATAATTTGTCCTATACAATCTTACAGTTGAAGAATGTGCTAACAAAATATGGTGAAGTGCCAAGTAGGGTTCAGTTGTTAAGTTGCCACATTTGCTTTTGTTAATACAAAATGGAAGAGAACAATGATGCGGTGGACTGTTTCCCTGATCATAACCGCCTAGGGAAAACACATTTGGCTCATTGATAGTAATCCATATGAAGAAGCTAAGCAAGATGAAAATAGCAATAAGAAATTAAAGGGGACTAGAGGATTGAAAGGATAGTACTAATACCAAGGTACATAACTAGAATTTAGTTCTTAGTACACAGCTCTCCAAAATGAATATTCTGAGTGAAAATAGATGTTAATGCAAAATAAGTTTCATAAACTAATGTCAACAACATTATGGTGCAGGAGATCAAGAGAGTACATGATTTTATCGCTAATCCATCCTCCTTATTCATCTTCGAGAGCCTGTGGAAAATCAAAGTTGTGTAGAGTCACATGTGGTTGGATTCCTGGTCATGGCACAACAAGGGACTAAATCAGTTGAAGAAACATAACATATTGGAAGTAAATTTTCCAAAATAAGGTTTTGTTTTTCAAATTTAAAATTCATATCAAACCATTGCTGATGAGCTTATTGATGAGATTGTTGTAGAACTTTAGTGCCTTGGGGTTGATAGGTCTTCTACCATCTGAGGAGAAAGATCATTATTCACAAATGCATTAAATATTTAAATAGCTAATGAAGTATTGTTATTGTACATTATTTCTAAATTACTAATATTTTTCGTAATAATCTTTTTCATAATAATCTAAATTACTAATATTCTTATTACATAATAATGTGTCAACACGTATCTTTTCCCATTGTCAAAACGTACCTTTTCCCACTGCTAAATTACTAATATTTTCTTAAAGTATATTCATAGTGCACACAGTATATTCACTACACAATGGATTGCATGAGAATCCAAAGCAATGGTAAATAATATAATACCAGTTCATGATGTCATCAAGGCACAAAAACATCAAAGAAATTAAGAGAAGAATAAGAAACAGAGCATTCAAAGAAATCTAATTGAAGTATTTTATCGAACATGTTGAGTGCTAGTAAAATTAAAAAGAAATAAGAGATTCCAAAGTAAAAATCGCAAATATGAATATGAGGATATAATCATTATGATAAATTGTAGCAAAATAGAGTACGAAGAACAAACAATTGCAACAACTTCAGCATAACAAACGCTAAGAAAAACAAAGAAATTGCAGGGAAAAATATAGTAGAAAATTCAAATACTCACCATCGACGTTAGATTTGAAGAGAAGAAAAAATCACTGGAAGGAAGATTAGGATTTGTACTCATAAAAGAGGTGAAGAGAAGGGAGGGCATGGGAAACAGCGAACGGCAAGAGAGAAGAAGCTCGTGCGACGGAGAGAAGAAGCAGCTCGACGATGACGAATGTATTGTCAAATCGTTCGATAATGCCATTGTTAGGAAGATGGTGATTGATGACGATGAGAGTGATGGAAGTCTCAAAAGTGTTGACGATGGTAATTGTGGCAGTGATGATTCGGATGAAGATTGGGGGAAGAATGCGGTGGATGAAGGCGCTGAGGAGGAAGAAGCTCGTTTGGATATGATTGTGAATGGAGCTCGAGAGGGTGGGAGTGGATTTGGTTTAATTTAATATTTCCGACGGAATATTTTAAATTACCGACAGATTTTTTGTCCGTAATAATTTAATAAAATGCAGCGTTTTTTATTCATTTAATTATAGACGAATTTTCTGTCGGTAACTATTTTTCACAAAAAAAATTAATTTTTTTGACAGAATTATCGACGGATTTTTTTTCGTCTGTAATTTATGCTAATTCATTTTCCTTTGTTTTCGACAAAAAATTCCTCGAAAAATCTGTCTGTATTTCCGTGGGATAAAATCTGTCAGAAATATCTGTCTATAGTAACTAGTTTTCTACTAGTGTTCTGGGATCAAGTGAAGGCACCTCCTCTATCACTGCAGTCCAGATCAAGTAGCAACGCTCAAGCCTTTGAGATTGAGAGAAAGTGTATTTTCTGTCAACACGTTTCCTCCGAACGATGTCGTCGCTACATTCGCTTCCTCTCCGTGAACGGTTGTTGTTGCTCCTCTGTTTCTCTCTTATGGCCAAAGTCGTTGCTCAGCTTGCTCTCCGTCGCTACCATTTGAACTTTGAAGTAGGTAACGAGCATTACTTCTCTCTCTCGGCCTCTTTTTTTTATTTGTACTGGTATTTGTAACTAATTCATAATTTATTGCTTAATGTAATAATTGCAATTAACTGTATTTTGTTTGTAATTGTTGAATTTTCTTTTTGCTCAATTAATTATTTAGTTTGAATATTTAGTCTCTCCTGCCAAAAATCTGATAAATTATATTGTCATGTACTAATAATATTCATTCTTTCAAATTCATATTCTCTTGCTGCAATTTTGTGTTTGGCTAATTCAATCATTGCTTCTAATTCCAAGTTTGTGAATAAAAGAGAATGCCTTAATGCCTCTAACTCCTGCTTTTGCAATGTACTTATTATGCTGTTGTTCATGTGTAGCATTTTTTTTTCAATTAGTTCTGGTTGTCACTTCTCTTTTGATACTTAAATTTCTCTTTTAAGTGATGTGTAGTTTGAGTTCCACTAATATTTTTAAATTGTAATGATGTAGTGAAACTCAATTGTTGAAGCATTTAGTAATTCAAAGATGGTAAAAAATTCTAATTCTAGGTAAGGACTTTCTAGTTTTTACTCTTGGTTCTATTATTATATATTAGCAACTAGCAATTGTAAATTAATAAGGTTTACCGTGTTCTATTTTATTTTTACTCATGATTAATTACAGGTCCTCATCTTGGTTATTAATTCTGTCACATTCTCTCTTTCAATTAAATAACAATGAGAATGAATTAGTATTATTCTAATGATTATGTATATGTTTGTTTTCTACAATGCAGGGGCAGTAGTGGTATTTGTAATGTCACTAAGATCTGCATTTTTAGTACTAATCATGTTCATAATATGAAATACTCATTTATTTTTTTATCATTAGCTATGTGTTAATCATTGATGTAACATAGACTTGTAGTATTTGTGTTGTATACATTTGTATTATGCTTTATTACTTTTTTTAAAAAAAATTGTGTATAAATATTTTGAAATTAATAAAATATTTTATTTTGTAGTAATTAATTTTAGTATATCTATATTATGTACAATAATAATTGTTGATAAAAATAATTTTTGAAATTTTAGAAAAAGAATAGGTTGGTATTTTTAAAAGAGTGAATATAATTAAAAATGGTCTAAAAATTTTAGCGGCAATAGTAATGGTAGCTAAAAATGAATAACATTACAATTTTAGAATTATTTTTAGTAGCCATATAAATTGCTGATAAAATGGATTTTGGCGGCAATAGTAATGGCCACTAAAAGTGAATAACATTGCAATCTTAGAATTACTTTTAGTGGCTATATAAATTGCCAAGAAAATGGCCGCTAAAAGTTATATACTTTTTGCGGCCATTAAAAAGGTCTTTACCTGCAATTTATAACAATTGCCGCTAAAGTCTTTTAGCGACAAAGTATAAGATGGCCAATGTCTAATTGTTGGTAATGTATTAGCGGCCACTTTTATTGCCGCTAAAAGCAAAATAAATAACCGCTAAAAGTGATTTTTCTAGTAGTGACGTAACGCCCAACTACCTTTTTTTTTTTTGAATTGAAATAGCTATATAATTGTTGGGAAAAAGCTAAGATTCAGACAAGAACTTATCTATCAGTGGAAGTACCAAAATAATTTTTTTACAACTTGTGCAATTAAATAGGCAACACAAAAAATACTCTAAGCGGCAAATACAATGACAGAAATTAAAATATCAAAGACCTAAATTTTTGTTGTAGAAAATTTCCTAAAAGAGGAACAAAAAACCTACAGGACCTAGTGCAGTAAAATTTTTTATTATCAAAATAATTGGTACACAATCAGTCTTTCTAGTAACACTAAGGAATTTCAACAATCAATATAATACATCATTAAAACTGATAGAATCAACATAAATCCTCCACAAAGTAAGTATCTCAATAAAGGTGTCAGATCCAAGTTCAAGGGAACAGAACTAGAACACTGAGATTGAGAGAAAATGAGAGCATAAGTAGAGGAGAGAAATTGTGAATTGCGTTATTGGAAGCTTAGCAATGTGAATGGGATGAGAGTACATGAAGAGTACACTGTATAAAGGAAGGCTAATCACTTAACAAAACTCCAACAACCTTGCTGACTCATCGTAACTAATTAACTTGAGATGACTCAGCCTTTCCTGAAGCTTCTAGAGAGTTCTTATCAGCCATAACACCCTCACTTGCCTTTTTCTCATTATCCTACTTACATTCTCCCTCAAACTCAAGGTAGAAAGAGTTTGCACTTTGAGTTTGTCCCTGAAAAATAGAAATGCTTCTGAAGGGATAGGTTTGGTTAAAATATCTGCAACTTGAACTTTTCCAAGAATATGACTTACATTAACAACCTTAGCAGTTACCAAATCTCGAACAAAATGCAAATCAACTTCAAAATGCTTTGATTTATAATGAAAAATGGGATTAGTAGGCAAGAGCACACCACTCAAATTATCACAATGAATCAAGGGAGGATCAGGTAAAGAGACATGTAGTTCACCAAGCAAATTTTTTATCCATACCGATTCCGCGACCAAATCTGCCATGCTTCGATACTCAGCCTTAGTATTGGACTTAGCCATTGCAGACTGCTTCTTGGAGGACCAAGAGATCAGATTACTTCCAAGAAAAACACAGTAACCTCCTTAGGACTTTCTATCATCAGCATCACCTCCCCAATCTGAGTCACAATAAGTTATTACCTTCAACGAAGCATCAGAATGTAGCATTAGACCAAACGAAGCAGTGTTAGCCAAGTAACGCAGCACTCGCTTGACAATTAACCAGTGAGCATATAAAGGACACTACATATTATGAGAAAATTTACCCACATTATACGCAATTTCAGGATGAGGTGATGGTGAGATATTACAAATTCCCAACCACTGACCTATAAAACTTAGGATCAGCAAAGTTAGAACCACCAGCAGCTGCAGAGAGCTTAATTGTAGATGGAAGAGGTGTGTGACAAGGCTTGCACCATGTCATACCAGCTTTATGAAGCAAATAACCATTGTACTTTTGATGTGAGAGAAGCATTCCTCCCGAAGCAATTCGAGTAACTTGAATTCCAATAAAGTATTACAGATCTTCCAAGTCTTTCAATGCAAACTTTAGGTTTAGTTTCTGAATAACTTTAGCAACAAAGGATTGAAATTCACCAGTCACAATAATGTCATCAACGTACACCAAATAAAGGTCTTCAAACCATTTGCAAATCTGGTAAACACAGACACATCAGATTTTGTAGGAAGAAAGCTAATTTCTCTTAAGCCTCCAGTAAGTTTGTAATACCAGGCATGAGGAGCCTGCTTTAGTCCATACAGTGCCTTGGTTAATTTGCACACTAAAGTACTTTCACCCTACACATAGCCCTGAGGTTGTTGCATATAGACATCTTCACCGAACTCACCATGAAAAAATACATTATTTACATCAAGTTTTCGTATGCTCCAAGAATTGGCCAAAGCTAAAGAAAGTATCAATCAAATAGAAGTTGGCTTGACTGCATGACTATAACTTTCATTAAAATAAAAACCAAGTCACTGTGCAAAGCCCTGATCTACGAGCCTGACCTTGAACTTCTGCAAAGAACCATCCAAGTTGTACTTCATTAGGAATACCCATCTACTCCCAATTGCTTCCCTGCCTTGTGGAAGAGCAACCAACTTCCAAGTGTTATTCCTCATCAAAGCTACATATTCATCATCCATAACTACTTTTCACTTTGGATGATTTAGAGCTTCCTTTCCTGTTCTAGGTTCAAGTTTGGCTAGTAGTGATTTTGGTTTTTTGATGCCAGCTTTAACTCTTGTCATCATGAGATGTGTATTCTGAACCTATGGAGGAAAAGAATCAGAAATAGCTGGAAGGATAATTTCAAAATTAGAAATAGGAATTGGAATTGGAGTTGCAGAGGTGGCTTGGATGTAAGAAGTGGTTGAAGAGGACTGAGATGCTTGTTGAGTGGATGAGATTCCTTGGTGAACTAAAGACTGTGTATTGACTTTGGTGACAATTGGGATAGTAGGCATGGCTGGTGCAGCTTCAAATTGCACAGAAGAAAGAGAGGGCCTTGAAAAGGGGATACTTATCATTCTTGAACGGAAAAATAGATTCAAAGAACACCACATATCTTATAACAATTATCTTGCCAAAAGATGTGAGACATTTTTATCCTTTGTGCTTTGGACTGTAACGAATAAACACACAAGGGGAGGATCGAAAATTGAGCTTATGCCTATTGTAAGGCCTTAGATGAGGGAAGCAGAGACATCCAAAGACTTTGAATTGTTGATATTGAGGCTGAGAGCCAAAAGCTTTCTCATAGGGTGACACATTCTACAAGGTAGGATTTGGAAGTGTATTGATGATTCTGACTGCTAAGGTAAACGCTTCCCTCCAGTACTTAATAGGCACATCAACTACTGCCAAAAGAGTTAAACATGTCTCTACTATATGTCTATGCTTTTTTTTGCATTGTCATTTTGCTCGTGCACATGTGGACAGTTGAATCTATGCTTGATTCCTTTTTCTTGGAGATCTTTAGACAAGTTTAAGTACGACTCTGCAACATTATCAATTTGAAAAGTATTTAGTTTTTTTTATTAAAGTGCAATTCAGTCATAGTAAAAAAGTGATGAAAAATTGTCTTGAGTTGACTTCTTGCTCAAATTAGATACAATCAAGTAAACTTAGTATAAGCATCAGCAAAATTCACAAAGTATCTATTTTCATTAGTGTTAGGAATGGGAGAGGGACCCCATATATCAGAATAGACTAGCTCTAAAGGCTCATGGTAAACTGTAGAAGAAGTAGTGAACAGAATTTGATGTGATTTTTCAATGCAACAAGCATCAGAGTGGCTACTACATTGCTATTTGCATGTCCTAATCGTGCATGCCATAACAAGAATTTATCCTCATTCATAGTAGAAATAAAGCTTCAGAGTTCATATCAGCAGTTGAGATATTTGAAAATTTATAGAGGCCATTTTCCACTTTCCCTTGAACAAGCAACTCACTGATGTCCAGTGATTTTACATAGCATCCATTAGTATAAAACTAAAAAAAGATGCCATTATCACAGCAAAATTGATAGACACTCAAAACATTCTTAGTTATGTTAGCACATACAATAGCTTATCAAGCAAGAAGATTTTAGAACTAACATCATATTTCAAGAATAGCTTTCCTACATGACAAATTTGCAAACCTGCACGATTACCAACCACAACTTTCTCTGAGCCTTCATATTCTTTATGCTCAATAAGATTTTGATTGTTGGATGTCATGTGATGTGTGGCTCCACTATTAGGATACCAGCTTGGATCATCAATGGTTGCAGGTGTTGCAAGAACATTGCTCAAGTTTGCACTGGCCTATGCTACATATATATTACTATGGAGAAAGCCTTTTTCTCTTTCTCTAAAGCTTTGATCAAACCTATGCCAACAATTGAGAGCAATGTGGCCATATTTACCACAAAATTGACACTGTACTCTTTCTCCATTGAAGCCATTACCTCTGCCTCATCCATAGTGACTGCCTCTTCCTCTTTCTCTTTTAAAACCTCCTCTAGGATAAAGCTAAAGAATCCACAGGGGTGTTCCTTGTTGATTTAGATTCCCAATTACATGAGAAACTGAAACCAGAGCCCAATAGACAGTTAGAGAGATTCCAAAATTGGGATGTGCCAGAAAAGTACACTATGATCAACAAGGAACTACCTTATCCTTTGAAGTCAGGACTTCAGGATTTTTTGAGAGGTAATGTGAATCTATTTGCTTAAGAATCTGCCGACATGCTTGTGATTGATCCAACATTCATATATCGTCAGCTAAATATTAACCCAGAATTTAAGCTTTCACTTCAGAAGACGTTTTGAGGCTAGCCTTGTTGCATGTAACCACAGATACCCAATCTCCTCGGATGGTTGCAACCCGACCTTCCGCTGTCAAGAATTTCATGACAAAAAATTTTGTTGATATGAATGCGCATAGATCATTGAGCGTCTTCCTTCCTAGGATTACATTATAAGCTGCAGAATCTTAAAAGACGACAAACTCAGCCTGTACACCCCTTATATTGACACCTTCTCCCATGGTGAAGAGAAGGTCAACGACCCATCAGGTTTGATATAATGATCTCCAAGCCCAGTAATCCTCTGGGAGATGGAGCTTCAAATGTTGATCCTTTAAAACCAGGGCATCAAATACGTTCCTGAAGAGAAAGTTAGAGTCTGCACCTGTGTCAATAAGGGTTCTCTTCACGATGCCATTACCCAACCTAGCAGTGATCACCAGGGGTTCATCATCTTCAGATGTGGCAACTTCAAAATCCTCTGTCAAGAGCTGTACTGTTGGAATGTTGGTTACTTTGAGAATCTCGGAAGTCGCGGCTTTAACATCCCTTTTAACAGCGTTGTTGGATCTTGGCAATCCGTACCTCCTAGGAAGCGAAAGAGAGCAGAAGGTGCTGAAGGGGTTGCCACGGGGGTGGTTATTCCTTGTGTGATGGACCGGTTGTTTGATGCTCCCGATTTTATTGACCGTCAATTGCTACCTGGTATTGAGGAAGTTTACAATAATGGTGACACCTCGGGTCAGGCCAAGTCAGTTTGCCATGCGCTCCTCTGATCTGAGGTAATCATATGGAAGGTCGAGCCTGCTCTTGTGAACATGTTCCATCTTGATGGGAAGCTGATGAAGGATCAGGTGGATTTTGGTGTTATAAAGGGGAAGTTAGAGGAGGCTAAGGCTGCCAGAGAGAAAACGGCCAAGGATGCCGAGGATACTGGTGCCGAGATTCTGAGGTTGTTAGAGCGAGAGACTTAGTTGTTGATATAGGTCGCTGGGGCCCAGAAGCTGGCTGCCAATGCTGAGGCCGCAACTGCAGTTGCTCGTATGGAGGAGGAGGAGGCGAAGGCCGAGGTGGAGACTTTGAAAAAGCGGAATGCCAGCCTTCTGGCTGATGCTCGGGCGACCGTCAAGGCTACCGAGGATGCATTGAAGGCGCAAGTCCAGGTTCTGGCCCCGGGCTTAGAAGTGTCCATGATGGGAGCTTTCTAGACTGTGAAGGATGGCGAGATTGTAGATTTGGACTAGCTTGTGTCTGATTATATATTTTATTTGACAAGTTTGGGGGTTAGTTGTGTGTTCATTGTTATACTCTTTTTTGGAACAATTTAAATTTTCCATATTTGTAAGCCGTTTCCTCGACTTGTTGAATAATGTTTTGGATGGCCTCTTGGTGGACTTAGTTTACTTATGGGTAAATAGTTAAGGATGTCAATGGGGCGGGGCGGGACGGGGCGGGGGCGGGGGATGCCTCCCTGCTCCCCGTCCCCGCCCCCAGAATTAATCCCCGTCCTTGTCCCGTTCCCTGCGTTCCCCGCATTTCCCGCAGGGACCCATTCCCCATCTCCTATGTTTAACATTTATATAGAAATTATAATAAAAAATATCAAAAAAACAAAAAAACAAACTACAAAATATTATTACAAATACACAAACATATCTTATCCAAGATTATAAGTCCAGAAATATAACATAGCAAATCATAGTCCATAAAATAAAATCTTGAACAATAGGGTTAGGGTTTTTGAATGAGTGAAATTACTAAAAGAACCCCTATATTAGAAATAAAGTAAGGGTTATTAAGTAAGTTAAAAAATTCGGGGAATTATCGGGGATGGGGCGGGGATCCCCGCTCGGGTCCCCACGCCTGTCTCGGGGGAATTTCACTCCCCATCCCATCCTCACGGGAAAAATTCCCCACCACTAGGGCCCCATTTAGGGCAGCCCCCGCAGGGATCTCCACCTCCTGGGGATTTTTGACACCCCTATAAATAGTAGGCCTTTTTGGTGAGCCGTTTTCGATACTGATGTTTATTTTCTTATTTTTTGGATATTCGTGTGCTAGCCTCAGGGGTGATCGGGCTCTGGGGGAAGTCGTTTACTTGTGCTATTCGTGCCGTCGGTTCGGCGAGAACGTGGAAAAAATGGTTTTAAAGGAAAAATGTAAAAATGATTTTATTTAGAGTTGGGCCTCATTGAAACCTCCCGTTGGGGGTAGGAAAGAGTGCCCGACAAGGAAAGCACAGCGATAAACGAAAGGAAAAAGGTAATGGAAAAGAAAAAAAAGAGAAACAAAATCAGAGAATGAGCTTAATCTACTAAAGGTACCGACTCAGCTTATGTGTAGTATCATCGTATGTTCGTAGCATTCCATGATCTCAGTAACTCAGTCCCATTTAGCCGTTCCAGCTTATAAGCTCCTTTTCCTATTATGGTCTTTACTCGGTATGGCCCCTCCCAGTTAGGTGTGAGCTTTCCTTCCCCCTGGGCGAGGGAGCCGATGTCGTTATGTCGTAAGACAATGTCTCCTGGTCTGGTCTCATTTCACCACCCCGCAATTGTACCTTAGGCTTACCCTTTGTTTTAGGGCAAGTTCCCACAGGTGTGCTATGCTCCAAACTTCGTCTACGAGGTCCCTCTCAGCACTCTCGTCGTGTCCTCCCACGGTCCTCCCTGGGCTAAGATTCCCGACCTCTACCGAAATGACAGCTTTAAGGTCGTACATTAACCGAAAGGCGGTTTCTCCGGTTGAGGTTTGAGGGAACATTTGGTATGACCAGAGGACGGATCCAAGTTTGTCGGCCCATAGGCCTTTGGCCTCCTCTAGTCGTTACTTGACACCTTTCACGATGATCTTGTTGGCCGATTCTACTTGGCCGTTGGTTTGCAGGTGTTCTTCCGAGCTGAACCACTGGGAGATGCCGAGTCCTTCCAGGAACTCCTTGAATCGTTTGTCCATGAACTGGGTTCTGTTGTCTGAGATTACAATCTCGGGAATTCTAAAGCAGGTTATGACTTGCCTCCAGAAGAACTTCCGGCATTTAACGACCGTAATGGTGGCCAGTGCCTCGGCTTCGATCCATTTTGTGTAATAGTCGATGGCGTCTATAAGATGTCGGAGTTGCCCGGGAGCCGTGGGGAACGATCCTACGAGGTCGATTCCCCAGGTTCCGAAGGCCTAATTTGCCGTTACTATGTTGATGAGCTAGTGTGGAGCCGCTTCGTGGAAGTCGAATACCACCCAAATCTTGCCAATCCAGCCATTTAGGGCACAATTAGTCAATATCAATGTCTTTTAGTAATTTCATAAGTTATCAAACCTGATAATCCCACTTCATTATCAATTTATCAAGTTCATTAACATGCGAGTAGGATGAAACCTCCGTCCTCACCGCGGGCGGGATGAAACCACCATCCCCGCAATATCTCCTGCGATCAATTATATGTTTATTCTGGGAATAATTCAATTTAAATCATTGGACTTAACTGGTCGTCTTGTCATGCATCGAGGTCTGCTAGGAAGATCCCTGCCGCATCTTGGGATTGTTTTCGGAGAGCTAAATTGGTGTTGTCGCATGCTACCATGACTTCACGGTCACCGTGTATGGTGCAGATGGTGCCGTTGTTGGCTTGGAACTTATGATGATGAGGAACTTGGTGAATATGACGGCGGACAGGTCGTTGATCGTCTTCCTCCCTAGGATGATGTTGTAGGCAGTAGAATCTTTGAGGACTATGAATTCGGAGAGTATGGTTTTCCTCTGGCTTCTGGTTCTGATGGTTATTGGTAACACTATAGAATCGTCTGGTTTGAAGAAGTTATCCCTGAGTTCGATCACCCCGTTGTGATCGCTTTGCATATTTCCATTTTGGAGGTCTAGCTTATCGAAGGCTCCTCTAAAAAGGATGTTAGAGTCAGCCCCAGTGTCGATCAATATTCTTTTAACTAGTCCGGTCCCGACCTTTGCTGAGATGGCGAAGGGAGCGTCTTCTGCTGAGGTGCCATGCTAGCAGTCATCGGGGGAGAATATAATTTCTGCTAGAAAGGGAGAGATTAATGCTTGGCTTTTTATATCTGGGACTTTTAGATCCTTTTTTAGTGCTCCTCTTGACTTTTTGGGCACATCTTTTCCCGTGATTATGTTTACTATTGTGGTGGGTTGGCTTTCGGACTTTCTTGGGGTGGCTGTCGTATTATCCTGGGGTTGCGTACTTCCCATTCTGGCGATCTTTCTCTTTCAGTTTTCCTGGGATCTCGGATGATTTTAGCGAACTTGGAGAGTTTTCCGTCTCAGATGGCTTGTTCGAGAGCGTCCTTCAGATCGAAGAAATCTTGGGTCTTGTGTTCGTATCCTCAGTGGTAATCACAATATAGACTCTTGTTGCTGCCTGTCTATTCCTTCAGTTGTCGTGCCTTTGGGAGGATACCTCACTCTGCTATCTGGTGATAAATCTCCATGATTGGGGATGGCAGAGGCGTGTAGTTTGTGAATTTTCCCACCCTAGGTCACCGGATGGTGAGGGCGGGCTTGAAGTGCTCCTTTGGGGTTTCTTTGTGTGGGGGGTTACTTCGTCGTGCCGTCTTGGCATGGTGCCGTTTATTGGCAGCCAGGACTTGGCTCACCTCTTCGTCGTTTATGTATTTCCTTGCCACGTTTTGGATCTCATGCATTGTCCACACCGGTTTGGTTGTTAGTTGCTTCTGAAAGTCTTCAATCATGAGTCCGTTGGTTAGACAGAGGCTGGCCACAAAATCCGTGAGCCCATCGACCATTAGGCACTGGTTGTTGAACCTGTCAAGGTATTTCATCGTTGGTTCGTCTTGTCGTTGGGTGACTCCCAGTAGGCTGATTGGGTGTTTTTCTTTGGCGATCCAGTGGTGAATTGTACCATGAACTTCCTGGAGATATCATCAAAAATCGTGATTGAGCCGTTCAGAAGGGCGTTAAACTAATTGATTGTTGGGTTGGCCAGGGTTACTAGAAATTCCCTGCATCAGACCACATTGGTGGCTCTTTCCAGGTTCATCCTGGCTTCGAAGGCCATCAGGTGTTCTTGGGGGTCTTTCGTACCGTCATATTTCATGTCGTTTGGCTTGTCAAAGACTTTTTCGTAGTTTGGCCTTTAGGATCTTCTCGGTGAACGGGGTGGCTCCTATTATGACGTATTTGCTCCTTGTCCGTTTGGGATCTCAGCAGTGCCTCGCGTCCTCAACATGTCGTCGGCGTTCTAGTTTGCGGGAGACACAGTGATTTTGGTGTTTTCTATGACGTCTGTCGTGTGATTTTTTGTTTCGGATTTCTCGCCGTGATCAGCTACGGGAAGTTGCTTGACTCATGTGTGCTGGCTGGTATCGCTCTTTGGAAGCAATCTGGCCTTCCACGGTTTATACCCTTTCGAATAGTTCATGAATTATTTAGATGACCTTTTCTCCTAGGCCATCGGTATTTTGGGAGTCCTGTCTTCCCGTGCTTACTGACCCTCAGAGATTGATTGGCGGTGCACTGCACTTATTACTTTCCCATGGATTGGTGGGGTATCGTTTTGTGTTTTATGCGTCGGATTTGGCGGGTTGGGTTCATGGTGATGACTCAAGGATCGCTTTTCGAATTCCTCCGTCATGCCGTCAAGGCTTGGATGGTCCCCAAAGACAGCGCCAATGTACCAGATGCTTCTCATACGGGTTGTGAAAAGGATCGAGAACTGGCTAGTCTTGATGGTGACGAGGACTTCTGGAGCGACGGGGGTGGTACCTGCAAAGACCCTCCAACGCTCAAGTCAGAATAGATCTGAGAGGTGTATGGGAGGGTTAGGAATGAGTGTCATACCTGAGGGAGCCCTTGGCTCTCTTTATATAATTTGTGGTCATTATATTATCTTATCTTGTTAACTAAGATAAAGGAAATATTTGAATTTGAATATCAGTTAGGTAGTCAAACTTGTTGGACCGGTTCGAGCCGCAGTTATGACCTGGACCCGGATATCCAGATTGTAGCTGATTCGAGGAGGACCTAGAAACCGAATCCGGAACACTAGCTATCAGATTTTTACTCCCTATTTTAAACTACAACAAACTCACCTTTTGTGCTTTTTTATTAATTTATATTTTATTATAAAATATCTATCTAATAATAAATATTTTATTATAAAAGATCTATCAAACTCTCTGGTCAAGGTAGTTAAAATCGCGAGTCTACTCGTAGAATCGCACGATTCTGCGATTTTGTTTTTTCCTCCCGTCTTGTTTATGCTTCTCGTCTTCTAGGAAGCAGCTCCATGCTAAATCACCGAGGAAACATGCTCAAACGCTGGAATCGCGAGTTTCTGGCGAGGTTGCATTCCAGTTTCAAGAAAGCTCCAGAAGCGGCTTTCTTGGCCCAAATTGCAACCAATTCAAACCTTAAAGCCCAATCTGAAGTGAAGAAGGTAAATGTCCCTACAAATTCTTCTTGAACCGTTTATCCTAGCAATTTTTCCTCAATCTATGACTGTCTTTTCAGTTTTCACCTCATTCAATCTATCACTTTCCCTCGCTCTAAACTCTGAACTCCCTCTGAATTATGAAATCACCAAATCGGAGAAGAAAAGTTGTGTTACCGTGACCGTAAGGCTTGTCGTGATGCCACCTGTGAGTGTATCTCTATCTTTCTGGCTCTCTCTAACTGCAACTGTGACTGCATTGGAATGTTGCTGATTTAGTGTTGCTGATGCTCTGTGTCATTGACTACCAGTGTTCATGGTTTGTTGTTGCCGCCTACTGTGCTTTTTGTCTACTCTGTTTAGTGATTTTAGGTAAGTCTTAAATCTGGTTTGCCTCCTCTATTCAGTGATTGTTCACTTTAGTGGTTTGTGTTCACAAATCACAATAAAACTATTCTTCACTTCTTTGTAGGTTGAATTTTTTTGTTGAATTTTATTTAGCTGAAAACTTGAATTGTTAATTTATTATTATGGCGTTGGACATAGTTTTTCAAAAATCAAATACTTATGCTACAAAGTGAACAGATTCTCTGTGAAGGATGACTGAAATATGGTGTAATGCACAAACAAAGGTAGCAGGTTTTTTAGGGTAAAAAACGTAAACAAGCCAAAGGGAGAACAATTTGACACGAATAAGCCAAAGCAAAATCTGATTCATCAATCAACCAAAGCACATTTTTATGTAGTTCGAACTAATGTGGTTCGAACTCACTTTCCAAGTAATTCGAACCAAACAAGTTCAAATTACACATTATAACCTATAGCCACATAATTCGAACCAATTTGGTTCGAACTCTAACTTCATAATTCGAACCAAATAGGTTCGAATTACACTGAAGAAATAGTCACCAAGTAATTCGAACTAACATGGTTCGAATTACTCAGAATTCGTTCCACACAGCAATTTAAGTTACGAACATAGTTTCCACATCATGTCTTAATAAAACTCGTACAGTTATTTATTCCGGTGTGCATTAGACATACATTTCGTTTAAAACTGTGGAGACAGAACATATTCATTAACTAAAATCCCATTCAAAGTACATCGCACTAACGTTAACAAATTCTATCAGTCACCAACTACAAGTAAGAAAACCGATAATAGTGGAATCTAAACGCGAAATTGAAATAACAAAAGTACCAAAGCCACCAATACACCTAATCATGTCCCCGTGTGTGCTCTACTCCTCCGAGCTGTGGGCAACTCCGATGTGTGTGGCCAGGCTGCCGACAAAGCCTACATCTCTTTGGCCGGTTCGGATCTGCCTCGTCCATATTGGTCCGTATCCGAGTGGACCTGGGATGACCCTCTCTCGCACGCCTCTTATTGGGGTCAGGGATGACAGTCGGCCCGTCATATGGTGGCCAGAAACCCTCCGGAATGGGAAGTGTGAAACCCATCTGATACACACTAAAGACCGAACTAAGACGATACACCTGGTGGACGTAAGGCTCCCATGTAAGCCGTGAGTAGGCACAGCATGCCAGTGCGTGGGGACACGGGAAATGAAGTGCCTGGAAGTATCCACAGTCACATGTGTGAGATGCAAGCGAGACTCTGTAGCTACCCAGTGAGAAAGAACCAGTCGGAGTTGTCTCTGCGATGGTGAACTCGGAGTTATCCCTGTCGTACACAGTAACCGTGAAGCACCTAGCCGTCTTCAAGTTGGCCTCTATACACTTCACCAAGTGCTGACTAAATTGTTGTCCGGTTCCCATCTGCGCCTCAGCCTCTCTCCCTTTGCGAACAAATAATTCAGCCAACCTTCCGTATGTTGCCTTCACCAGCGAGCACATAGGAAGGTTTCTGACACCCTTGAGGATCGAGTTCACACACTTAGATATATTCGTCGTCATGTGTCCGAATCTACGCCCCTCATCACAATGCTGTGTCCACAACGAATACTCAATCAGGTTCGCCCAGTCACACATCGCCGGGTCTTCGGACCTAAGAATATCAAACCAGTAATGGAACTCGACCTCGGTCTTAGCGTATGCCGCATTCACAAGTAGACTCCTTGCGTCTTTGCCGTTGAAGGTGAGGGCAAAATTTGCCGCAACATGTCGAATGCAGAATGCCCGGTATGCAGACGGAGGTAACCAGCCTCCGTCAGGAGCCTCAAGCGCGGCCTTGATGCCGTTATGCCTGTCCGAGATAACTAGCAGACCCGGCTGCGGTGTCACATGCTCACGCAGGTGGGAGAGAAAGAAGGACCACGACTCAGCATTCTCACCCTCAACTAATGCGAATGCAACAGGGAGTATGTTGGAGTTCCCGTCCTGTGCAATCGCGACAAGCAACGTTCTCCCATACTTGCCATACAGATGGGTGCCGTCAATACTAACTAGGGGCTTGCAATGATGGAATGCCTCGATACATGGTGGAAACGTCCAGAATAGTCTGTGAAAATAAGCTCGAGACTCGTCCAACTGTCCACCGACACGAACAGGGCTCGTCCTTAGCACTGCAACAGTACCAGGCATCGTCAACTGGACTCCTAACACCCACCTTGGGAGCTCGTTGTACGACTCATCCCAGTCACCATAGATGAGGGCAACAGCCTTCTGCTTCGCCAACCAGACCCTCCTGTAAGTCGGCCTAAACCCAAAGTGTGCGGCGGTGGCATTTAGGAGCACCTTGATGCTGACGGATGCATCAGCCCTAACCATTGGCATAATGAATGCCGATATCACATGGTAATCCAAACTTTTGTGGTCGCTGGAAATGGAGGTGGTGAGACAAGTATGCGGTCCGTTGTAACTTTTGACCTCCCAAATGCCCTTGCGCTGTCGGAGACTAAGCCGAATCAACCATGTGCACCCATTGCCGAACTCAGAACACTTGCCCACATACCGGCGATAGTCAGACTCCACGACCTTGTACTTTACCCCTCGTCGGATGCTGTAAGTCTTAACACTTAACAGGGCCTCTTCTTTATCCGGAAATTGCTGACCAACCTGAAACTCTGTCAGACCTGCAGACCCTTCAGCATCTCTAGCGCCAAATCCAGCCGGCTGCCCAGGAATCCCCTCCTGCCTCATGGCATCCAAGTCCAAAGAGGAAAAATGTGGAGGGTACTGCTGCATGCCAGAGCTAGAACCACCGCCCGCCCCAGTAGGCTAACTTGCTCCAACATCATCGCCACTATCATCAGCAATCATATCCGGCTCGACATCATCGTCCTCTGGATCATCCAAGAATCCATCTCCAACCCCAGCCGATGCAGCACACTGTAAAGCAGTCCGCAGATATTCCCCTTCTCCGACCTCGTCGCCTACACTGCCGTTGAGATCAACAGCGAACGAAGGGGAGGCGACAGGTTGGACGGGTGGCTCGTACGCAGGGACGGAGGAAGATGCAACAGCAGGTCTGGAGCTAGAACCGGCTACCGTGGCTAAAGTGGTGGTATTCCGGTTCGAACCCCCCGAGCTGGACACTGCGTCAACCAACTTTGCCAATAGTTCTGGTGTCCTCACCTCTGGAAACTGCCGGTGACAATGAAACATGACCTGCAAGTCCTCATCACTCCCGATCATGAAACAATCGTACTTTACGGTTTCCTGGAGCACCGTGATTGGAAATCGATAAAAAAAACTTCTTAACCCGTTTCACACCTTCCAGACCAAGTTTCAGCAGTACAGAGCTAACAAGGTCCTCATACCTCGTCGTAGGCCTGACGATAATACAGAGAAGATCCTTATCAGTGAACTTCACACCGGAACGAGTTTTCCTCTTAATGGATCCTCTGTGGTGAACCAACACTGCGAAACTCTCCTCACTAGCCATGTTACTCCTCTCTAATGATAGCAACTCATGTTCACACCATATATATACAGCTCTGGTCCTCACTAATTCGAACCAGCCTAGAACGAAATATGGTCTGTGTAATTCGAACCAAGCTGGTTCGAATTACTTGAGGAGTGTAATTCGAACCTATTTGGTTCGAATTATAAAGTTAGAGTTCGAACCAAATTGGTTCGAATTATGTGGCTATTAGGGGTGTTCAAAACCGATCCGGACCGAACTAAACCGATGGATCGAACCGAAAAAACCGAAAACCGAATTAACCGAAAACCGAAAAAACCGAAAAAAATGATGTTTTGTGGTTTTTTTACGGTTCGGTTCGGTTTTCGGTTCTTGCCACCAAAACCCTAACCGAACCGAACCGAACCGGTTCTTAACAAAACCCTAAAATTAAAACTACCCCACCCCCCAGACCCAGACCCAGACGTGACTCGTGAGAGTGAGACGGCCACACCCCCACTTCTCCTTCCCCACATGCGCGACAGCTTCCCTCTCCAAATCCTAGATCGAAGCCTTCCTCAATTCCTCCAAATCCCACCGCCGAACAGAGGAGAACCCCCACCGCCGGTGCACGACCCAGCCTCCACCCAGCAGCGTTTCTGGAGCCACCTCTGACCACGCCACCTGCGAGCTCGCCGCCTCCAGTCTACCCAGCAGCGTTTCTGGAGCCACCTCCGACCTCGCCACCTCCGACCTCACCGCCTCCAGTCCACCCAGCAGCGTTTCTGGAGCCCACCCACCCAGCCACCGATTGTCCGATTCAAGTGCATATGGAGTCCGAGCCATCTATTCAGGTAAACTTTGCTGATTTGTTGTTCAGTTTAGGCCTAGGGTTATAACTTATCAGTTTATTGATTTATTGTTTATTGCTGATTTATTGTTTATTGCTTATTGATTTATCAGTTTATCAGTTTATCAGTTATTCAGTGCTGGTTCTGTGCTTAATGATTTAAACTTCAGCTGCTTGTTTATTGCTGGTTCTGTGCTTGTTTATTGCTGGTTTTGTGCTTGTTTAATACTGGTAAAAGTGCTTGTTTTTTATTGGTTTTGTGCTTGTTTAATGCTGGTAAAAGTGCTTGTTTTTTGCTGGTTCTGTGCTTGATTTATTGCTGGTTCTGTGCTTGTTTATTGCTGGTAAAAGTGCTTGTTTATTGCTGGTTCTGTGCTTGTTTATTGCTGCTTAATGATCTAAACTTCAGCTGCTTGTTTCTGTGATTGATTTATTGTTAAGATTATTTGGTTTTGTTCAATTTATTGCTTGTTTATTGCTGGTTCTCTGCTTGATTTATTGCTGGTAAAAGTACTTGTTTATTGCTGGTTTTGTGCTTGTTTAATGCTGGTAAAAGTGCTTGTTTTTTTGCTGGTTTTGTGCTTGTTTAATGCTGGTAAAAGTGCTTGTTTATTGCTGGTTCTGTGCTTGATTTATTGCTGGTTCTGTGCTTGTTTATTGGTGGTAAAAGTGCTTGTTTATTGCTGGTTCTGTGCTTGTTTATTGCTGCTTAATGATCTAAACTTCAGCTGCTTGTTTCTGTGATTGATTGAATTACTTTTGAAGTGAATTACTGAATTGTTGTTCTGGTATTATTGCTGTTCTGTTGAATTACTAAATTACTGAATTAATTACTTTCATGTGTTATAATTTTTAAATCTGTTGAGACTTGAGAGTTAATATATTATTCTGATGTGAAGTATTATGTGATTTATGATGAATTCTGATAGAAACATAAACGGTTAATTTATAATCTATGTTATTGAATAGAAGTTTGATTATCATAGTAATGCAGTTTCTAAATGGCATAATAATCAATGATGCAGTGATCTATCCTATAACTTTTTGGAAGGAGCAATCCCAGAAAGTCTTGGAGAGTTGACATCATTACAGAGACTGTAAGATTGTCTAAAGTTGAAGAAATGAAACTTATAAGACAATGAGAAATCAGTACTAAAGTTCTGTGGATGCAGGAAAGTCAGCAGCATATTAATCCATTCATCTCAATGTCTATATATTCAATTCTGATACATTGTTACCCTGCTATTAATCCATTCATCTCAAATTCAATGTCTCTTTATTATTAGAATGTATAACTATTAGAATGTATAATTAGATTAGAATGATTTTCTACTAGTGCTATATTATTATTATTATTATTATTATTATTATTATTATTATTATTATTATTATTATTATTATTATTATTATTATTATTATTATTATTATTATTATTATTATTATTATTATTATTGTGTATTTGTGTTTGTCGATTTCAATGTTATGACTTTGTAAAATAGTATGGTAATATTTTTTTTGAATTATTGAAAAAACCGAACAAACCGAACCAAACCAAACCGAATTTAATTGGTTTGGTTTGGTTCGGATGGCTTTGAAAAAAAACCGAACCAAACCGAACCGCACTTTAATTAAATGATTGGATTGGATGACTTTTCTCTCAAAAACCGAACCAAACCGCACCGCGAACACCCCTAGTGGCTATGGGTTATATGTGTAATTCGAACCTATTTGGTTCGAATTACTTGGAAAGAATGGTTCGAACTACATAGAAATGTGCTTTGGTTGATTGATGAATAAGATTTTGCTTTGGCTTATTTGTGTCAAATTGTTCTCCCTTTGGCTTGTTTACGTTTTTTACCCGATTTTTTATGTCGTAATTAGTTATTTATTGCAGTAATTTAATTACTTTATTTATTACTTAACTTTATTTTATGTCGTATAAATATGTGAGTTGTGAATTTGTGTTTTGATTTGTGATTGAACTTTGTTATGAATTGTAACTTTTAACTTATGAATTTGTGTTATCAGATTTTTTATAATTTTTAATTTTATATTTTACGAGTCACATTTACGTTCTGTCTTACAATTCAACGACTACGATTTTGAACTAACTTTTCGAGTAGAAGTAAAAACTACGAATTCACTACCTTGTCTCTGGTTATATTTTATATTTTATCAATTATGTTATTGTTTAATTTAGTCAAGCAAGACTAATTAATTAATTAATACCAGACTCATATTTGGTGGTAGACTACTACTCCATTGTCATCCACCAAACTCCTCACACACAGAGTCAAACTAACATGTTCAATTTCAATAATGAAATTTATATAAAAAATGATAACATCACTTATAAATATACAATAAGTACTAGCTAATTGATATATAACAAACATTTTTGCTTCGAAGAGATTTCAGCATGACATGGATAAATGGTACAAACGAAGCACGTGATGCCCAACTGCCTACTGCATTTGTTCAAATAGGCGCCGTTACAGATATAAAATCTTATGTTCCCCTATTAACAATTCTGAGATAGCTTATTAAAAATTGCTACAGTATGATACAATAAAAAAAATTAAAGGAAATTAAAGGAAAATTTTCACAAATAAATAAAAAATAAAACATACATTAAATAAGAACAATAATATTTAGAAGACTACGAAAAAAAAACAATTCAAACAATCTAAAGTTATCTATATTTAATATTTATTAATTATTACTAAAAATTATATAATTTTAGATGTAATAAATATATAATTACGGATGTTTTATATATATATATATATATATAATGTTATATAAAATAATTTTAAACATTATTTTTCTAATATTACTGCAATAACAAATGTTAGATTTATATTAGATTTTTTTTATCAATTTAAATTTTAAAAAAAATAATATCATGAAAAATATTATATTCTGACAAAGAAAAAAAAAATAGATACATAAATCACCAGATAAAATATACGATGCCAACAATCTGAGCCGCCATTAACATACAATAATGACAATATCATGAATTATACTAAAAGTACACAAATATATATGTTAATACATGGACAATCAATCATAGTCAAAGTAAAACAATAAAACAACGAAGAAGTCAGAATACATCTGCTGACGGTTTGAATCCAGGAACATTATTACGAGTTTACTACACTTTGAGTTGTTGAGCACGTTTTATATATATGTTCCAATAATTCCTCCATTTAATTCCACTTATGCCCCTAATCTGATGCATATAAATATTCCCCCTCTCCGTGTCTGATTCTTCACCAAAATACCAAACACATAGCTAATAAGCTTTGCTATCCCAAAGAACATAGCGAAGCTTTGCTATCCAAAAAACACATCTAAGAAAAGATGGTGTCTGCGAGTGAGATCCGCAACGTTCAAAGAGCAGAAGGCCCTGCAACTGTATTGGCAATTGGCACGGCAAATCCATCAAACTGTGTTGATCAGAGTACATATGCTGATTACTATTTTAGAGTAACCAATAGCGAGCACATGACTGATCTCAAGAAGAAATTTCAGCGCATTTGTATGTATTTTTATTAGGTGTTTTAGCTTTATTTTATTTAATATTTATTAAGAAAAAATTATCATTTTACTTTTATATTAATTAAAATGCAAAATTAACATATTATACAATATATCAGATTCACCGTTTGATATTAATAGTAATAACTACTTAATTATTAACATTACTTTTATAATTACAAATTTGGATAAACTATATATTCAAATAGTATTTAAAGATTTAATTAAGTCACTACGAAAATAACTCAAAAATAACATTATTGCTATATATTTCATTTTCTAGACTTTATCAAAGATAATGATGAATGCAAATTACACATGATTATTTCAGGTGAAAGAACACAGATTAAGAACAGATATATGTACTTAACAGAAGAGATACTGAAAGAGAATCCTAATATCTGTGCATACAAGGCACCGTCGTTGGATGCAAGGGAAGATATGATGATCAGGGAGGTACCAAGGGTTGGAAAAGAGGCTGCAACCAAGGCCATCAAAGAATGGGGACAACCAATGTCTAAAATCACACATTTGATCTTCTGCACCACCAGCGGTGTTGCGTTGCCTGGTGTTGATTACGAACTCATCGTACTTTTAGGGCTCGATCCATGCGTCAAGAGGTACATGATGTACCACCAAGGCTGCTTCGCTGGCGGCACTGTTCTTCGTTTGGCTAAGGACTTGGCTGAAAACAACAAGGATGCTCGTGTTCTTATCGTTTGTTCTGAGAATACCGCAGTCACTTTCCGTGGTCCTAGTGAGACAGACATTGATAGTCTTGTAGGACAAGCATTGTTTGCGGATGGAGCTGCTGCGATTATCATTGGTTCTGATCCTGTGCCAGAGGTGGAGAAGCCTATTTTTGAGATTGTTTCGACCGATCAAAAACTCGTCCCTGGCAGCCATGGAGCTATCGGTGGTCTTCTTCGTGAAGTTGGGCTTACATTCTATCTTAACAAGAGTGTTCCTGATATTATTTCGCAAAATATCAACGACGCGCTCAGTAAAGCTTTTGATCCATTGGGTATATCTGATTATAACTCAATATTTTGGATTGCACACCCTGGTGGACGTGCAATTTTGGACCAGGTTGAACAGAAGGTGAACTTGAAACCAGAGAAAATGAAAGCTACTAGAGATGTGCTTAGCAATTATGGTAATATGTCAAGTGCATGTGTATTTTTCATTATGGATTTGATGAGGAAAAAATCTCTTGAAGAAGGTCTTAAAACCACCGGTGAAGGACTTGATTGGGGTGTACTTTTTGGATTTGGTCCTGGTCTCACTATTGAAACAGTTGTTCTCCGCAGTGTAACCATCTGATACGCTTAATTATATATCTCTGCATATATGTGATTGTGTTATTTTTTTATAGATTTTTTTTGCTCTAAAATAAGGTCTTGATTTGGCCCATATGTTATTAGTTGAAAGAAAACTTAGACAAAGTTGTCTATAGTTATTTGTTTATGCGAAATTCAACATCAAAGTTTGTAACTGTTAGTAAAGTATAAATTAAATTCTTTTTTTTTTTTTGAGCAACATGTCACATACCAAGATATATTTGGGTTGCATTTTCATCTAAAAACAAATATAAGCACCTTCGTATGAGGTTCCACTTATAATAAAGTAAAAAAGTATTAGCTATGATAGTATAAGGCTTGATAGTATTATGTTTGTAATTTTTATATTATTGTGTGTCGTAATATCCCATATAATTACCCTCCAACTCCCTGCCTCTACTCCATCTTCTCTTACCCTTACATACACCGAACTCATCTTGCATTTTATCTTCCCTAATTATTGCAAAGTTACAAATTCGCATATCGGACGATGTGGTCTTCAATAAGGAGGACATTATTTTTATTGTTTGTTGTTGTTGCTGCCAGTGGCTATGGTGGGGTTGATGGCAACGACACTGCTAATGATAAAAAACAAGTGGTATATTTTTTAATTTTATGAAATATGAATCAAATTTAAAAAGAATAACGATGTAAATTAGTAAGAAAGTTCTTAGTAGTCTAAAATTGAACATTATAAGCAAAGTGGCTTCACTTTAATGGGTAGTCTTTTTTTTTTTTTTTGCCAAATCGAATTAGCAAATTTAACGGGTGACCTATACATTAAACTAGTACTATCTCTAGTAGTTAAAATTTGAGTGAGAAGCATCTATGGCCAAACCTCGACACCATTAGCTATAATTTTTTAGTTAGAACGTCTCAAACCATTTAAAACATGTAACGAAATAGTATCATTTAATACTTCCAAAATAACAAATCTGATAACAATTAAATAGATATTTATAGACAATGATTAACTTGAATGACACTTGGGAATTAGCCAAAAATATGCTTGAAATCCCACAGGCAGAGTTTGAAACTTCCATTCCGATCACCTTCAGATGCTGAAGCCATGCAATCCTTGTGTCTAAACCACCCTCGTCGAAGAGATTTTCTATAAGGGAGATAAGGAAGGAATACTGTGCTCTGAAGAAATGGCTGCTACCACGCTATTGGAAGAGTAGCTTACTCTTGCTTGTAGTGTTGAACGTGTGTTTCGAGAATGCAAAGGTTGCGTTTATCGCCGTCATTGTTAGCTTGCTCTTCAAGTCTACCACGCTATTCCCTCTTTTTTGGCCGCAGATGGGTGCGTGGGGGTGGTTATGGTAAGGATTTGGGATATGAATGAGGATGGGATACGATTAGAGTTTAGGATTAGGTTAAGTTAGATAAAAAGGATAATTTAAAAATTTTGGATAATTTTTTAAGATATAAATAATTTTGTCTATTAGAATTTATTTTTTCTTAAGTAAAATGTTAGTTTTGTTTTTTTAGTAGATTTATTAACGTTTTAAATATTCATGGATACAAATAGTAGTTTATTTGAAATGATATTTTAGGTAGTATTTGTTTTTAGATATTAGAATTAAAATTAGGAGATTAGGACTTAATATTATGTTTAATTGTTAAAAACTGGAAATGAAATTTCAGTCCTAAGATAAAATTTGAGTTCCTTTAATACTCTCTAGAAAGTGAAAACAGATGAAATTGAAATTCATAAAAATAGAGATTGAAACTTTGATAATACTTATTTCTAAAAATACCTTTAGTTTCAAATTATAAATACTAATGTATCAATAGGTGTTAACGTACTAATTAATTCAATTTTTTATTACTAAATATATATAAAAATAAATAAAAATAAATTAATTAGTATGACAAGTTATCTATAATTTAATTAAAATGTTTTAAATTCAAGTTTTAGAAATAAAAAAATATTTGTTTATAAATTATATATAATAAATAGTATTTTAAGTTCATGTCATATTAATTTGCAATGCCGGCGTTACCACTTCTTCCACTTTCTCATAACCCGACCACTTTTCATTTTTCACCCCCAAGCCCCTGCCTCTACTCCATCTTCTCTTACCCTTACATACATGATACACCAAACTCATCTTGCATTTTGTCATCTCTAGTTATTGCAAAGTCGCAAATCGAATGATATGTTGTAATCAATTAGGAGGACATTACTGTTATTGTTTGTTGTTGTTGCTGCTATCTAGTGGCTATGGCGGGGTTGGTGACAACGACACTACTAATGATATTGAGGAAAATATGGGCAATGAGACGACTGCTAGCTAGTGTATGAAAAGAAATAAAAAACAAAAGTGGTATATTTTTCTAATTTTATGAAATATATATATATATATATATATATATATATATATATATATATATATATAAGACAAACATTCTGGGAACAAAAAGATAATGAAATACACATACTAGAATACAGTTATCCAGGAGCTAGTAATAATCACATTATAAACATACTAGAGGAACAAAAACTAAAAGAGCATCAATAAAAAGGTTATAATTTTATTCATATAGGACTTATCCAAGTAGCAGCCAAACCTAACTTTAGACTAGGAATTAACATACCTATCTTAATGGTATTACGAGACACAAGGTTTAAAAAATTTAGAGACTCACTAATAGCTATATTAAAAAGTAATTGTCATGATGGTCTGGTATTTTTTAATTGTTATCCAAATTTTTCCATGAGCCTTAAAAATGAATACACCTCTGAAGCTCTCAAATTATATATTAAAACACCTAAAGACATCATTGATGAAAAATATGACCCTTTTGAAGTAATTTATAGGATATATTATAAAATTACTAGGGTAAATTATAATTTTAGGGCTAAAAGAGAATCATCAAAAGATGAAACTATTATTATTCATGCTAATTTACGAAGGTCTTTTGTTCAAACACCTAAAAAACTTCAACATGAAAAACTAATGGGGAATATCCCTGAAGAATGGATTTTAGAAGATATAATAGAAGAAGAAAAAAATTAGAAAATACAGAAATTAGGGACGTTATTAGAGAAAGTCTACATATTAGACTAAGAATGAATAGGTCTCATTCAGTTAGAATACCAAATTATCAGAATAAAGAAGAAATTTCACCAAGACATTCTATAGATAACTCCTTCATAAACGATGGAGTTATAAGAATAAATAACAATAGATCACATATAGCAACTCCTTTATATGGAACAGAGAATAATTATTCGTCAACTACCTTTCAAATCCTAGGAATTATAATGAAAGAAGAACCTTTTGAGATTGATAAAAATTGGATTAGTAAAGATTTTTATGCAGAATATAATACAGGATTAAGAAACTGGTATTTTACTAGATATTCTGGAAAAAAAACTATAGAAATAAGAAAAAAATTTTATGATTATTTAATAAAAAATAAAATCAATTTATACTTCTTCTACTAGTTAAAAAACTATTTTCATGATTTCAAAAAAGAATTTTTTCCTTTAACTAAGACAACCACTACTTGGAAAATAAGTACAGGGCAAACCGTAGAGTCCCAATATCCACCAAAAGAAACCATAAAACTACAGGTAGCACACAATTTAGAATTAGAAGCCATCCCCTATAAAGATAGTGGAATAGAAGGAAGTGTAGACAAAAGAGACATTATAAAGGTACATCAACAACTTAACTACACCAATACAGTCCTAGATATTATGAAAAATCAGTTAGAAAGAATTGAACATACACTATTACATAATTGACTTTTACTAACATTTAAAAAATGTTACCAAATCATATTAAAATGTTACCTATGTATATTAGTAATATTTTAACAAATGTTAAATATATCCTATGTTACTAAAGAGTTTTACTAACATTTTTTTAAAGATTTAATAATATTTAGTAAAAATGTTACAAAAGATATTCTATAGTAATATTTTGAGAAATGTTACAATAGATATTTTTTGTAACACTTAAAAAAATGTTACCATAGATATTTTGTGTAACACTTACAAAATATTACAATAGATATTTTATGTAACATTTAGAAAAATGTTACCATAGATATTTTTTGTAACACTTAGAAAAATGTTACTGTAGATATTTTTTGTAACACTTAAAAAATGTTACAAAAGATCTTCAGTAATATTTTTTTAGTTATATTATACTATTTTTTATTTTATATTATACACAATATAAATATACTAAAATTAATTATTACAACATAAATATTTCATTAAATTCACAAATTCACAAAATGAAATTTTTATAGACTCTTTCATTAATCAATAATCATTGTACAAGTTTGCTTGGTGATGCAAATAAAATGAGAAAAAAATACTTATAGTACTTAAACTCTATAAATATTCTATATAAAAAGAAAAGAAAAAGTGATACACAGTACATAAAATATGAGTAATTGACAATCTGAAGCACTAACTCAGTCTCCCCAACTTCCTGTAGCACGCAGAGACCAGGAACCTGCAAAAACCCCATCACTGCCTTCTTATGCAATTGAACATATTAACTCAGTCGCCTTTTCATGGATTTCTGTGAGTATTATTATCTGCACCCTCGTCTGCTAGTTTTTTCATAAGGTTCATGACAGTTGGAATGAATTTGGTAGACAAGGATAAGAGTCCCGACAGCTGAAAGTAAACAAGTAAAAAATAAGGCTTTTATATAGATGGTTAAATACCTAGTGAACATTTAATAAGAGGTGGTAGGCAGTAGCTCAACCAAAGGACTATTTATGGAATCCCCAGCTTGATGCTACTGACATGTCACGTGTGTATGTGATCCAAAACTCAGTAACCAAGGTGGTGAATAGACCAAATAATTATAATTATAATTAATGAATTGAACAATATATGATAACAAGGAATTATACTCACAGCTCCATGGCGAAATTCACCCATAATGTCCAGTTGCAGCCACAGGGCTTTGATGAGAACTGAGAAGATAACCAATAAAGATGACAAGCAAATACAATGGATTTCTGCCATGGGAAATACCAAAATTGAGTAAGAACAATTAAAAAGAACAGTCGGATGGAAACAAGGTGGTTTCTTTATTATTAAACTTCCCATCCAATAATTTATGTACAATAAAATACATTCTTATTTCAAAACTACAATTTTACTACTTTACACTGAAGCTGTTGCAAGCAAAGGTGTGTTGTTAAGAGTGAGTAAAAACATAGCATTTATTGTTGAACGAAATGGAAAAAGAAAGAAATAAAGTACACATTAGATGAGTTCAATTGATGTGCACCTTAAGAGTGTCATAAATTCATTAAATCCGAGAATAATCAAAGCAAGTATTGCCCATGGAGGAGGTAACCAGTTGTTATTACGCTTGTTGGCCTCCTGAAAATCCAAATAATATTACAAAAAGAAATTAACAAATAGATTTCTAATAAGAACAAAATTTAAATTCCTTGATTAAATATGCATCCATGATATTTATGAAACTAATTATATAAGCTAGTTTGCAAATCATTATCTGTAGCTTACACATGGAACCTAAACAGGCAAAATTCTTTGGACTAGTTCAGGAACTATATATTTCAGGTAACATACAAACTGGAAAGATATAAGTATAGCCTTGCCTCATTTCTTTTGTGCAACTTAATAGTTGGTTCCAGCTACAACTTAAAATATAAAACATTCAAAATAAAGATTAGGGTTTAAATTAAGTCTAATTTTGTTCTAATAGTTTTTCTTAATTTTCATTTGCATAAAGAAACCCTCAAAAAGTTAAGGTACATGTCATGCCTGTGCAGAAATGGCCTGAGAAACACTGTATTCTGTCTCTGTCTTAAATTGCCTCCACAAGGATTTGCACTGGACATGTGTAATCAATGTCTTAGAGGATGGTACCTAAACAGCAAAATTCAATCAAGGCAACTAATCAGCACTACTAGAAAAACATATAAAGAGCAATTTAGAATTTCAAATACATACTAATGAAGTCAGTCTTTAGCAATGTTGAGATATACGTATGTAGGCAATAAAAACTTGCCTTTTCCCATGTGCTAGAAGCTAGCAGATCAACTGTTGTGATGCTTTTATCAGTAACATTACTGCTTGATGAATCTATCTATGCAACTGCTAATGTTTTCTCAATATTATCAGTATCACCATCATCCAAACGAATAACAGCCATGACAGATAGTAACTTCAAAGACTGCAATAAGTTAAATTTGGTTCGGAAATCAAAACGCAACACAAACAAACAACAAATAGTATTCATAGTCATGTCATACAGTAGAGCAAGCAGTCTTCGTGATGGTACGGATATCTTCTTTGCCCATCCAAACATAAGGCATTGAATCAGCATCGTGGCTAAACAACATCGTAAACCTGCTTTCAAATTTAAAAGTAGGGGTATTAAAATTAATATTAGTACTTACCATCCATACATAAAGTCAAGTGATCTTTCAGCAGCACTTATATCAAGTGGACTACTTGAAAAAGAAGATAACTTATATAAAATTTAACTGACATGAGATAACTAAAAAAAGAAAATCCAAATGCAATAAGAGATAGTCTACTGGCTGAATGCAAACAATACTAACTTCATTACACACTAAATTCATTCTTGAGACTTTAGCTTACAGCTTAAACTAATAAACCTTTTCGAGAGATAACTCATAACATAGTATCAAAGTCTCTTTGACCAATTAATCTTGAACTCAATTATTGTTGCCTACCATTCTTGGAAAAAGATTAAATATAAATTAAACTTCAAAGAAGGTAAACTGAACATATGCAATTCTTAAGCTTCAACTCCAATAGACTCTTTGTGAAACTGCATGTTAGTTATAAAATCATTAAAATGCCTCTATCCACTATTAAGCTTTTAGAAGAACAGGCATGACGATATAAGTATCAAAATAGATTTTTAGAAAATAAAAAAAAACTCTGCACTGGTGCTCTCTTAATTAACTGTTAATTAATACATTTATATGTTTATGATGTTGGTTTCTTGATTCTTAATTTGATGCAAAAAAGTTAAAAATGACTTGCATTACTGCCATGGTAACACAGATATGATCTATGAAAGGGATTTCAGATTTCAAATTTGAATTCCAACGAGAACAACAACACGAATCAACAGCAATGTCAGATCAAGCAGGATTTTCGTATCCAATTTTAGAACTGCAATCAAATTTAACTCTAAATCCAGAAAATCATTTACTCTCGGAAACAATTACGAAGAAAGTAGCAAATTGCAACAATAATAGAGAAATCAGAACATCTTTCGACGAGTCCAGCAAACCTGCTTTTCTCGCGGGGTCATCAGCAGCAAGTTCGCATTTGCGGGGGACAGAGATGATGCATGAGGGCGGTGACCGAGATCGGAGGCGGTTCTATGATGACTACAAAGCCAGGAACAACGGATGGCTTACCTGCACATCGACGGTGACAATGACGATAGCTAACGCGGCAAGCAGAGGCAGCAACAACGAGCATCGATAATTCAGATCTGAATCGAAATCAGCAACAGTTGAGAAATTGAAGAACTCCGTGAATAGAAAAAAATTAAAGAGAGAGAAAATGCTTACCGCAGTGGAGAGTGAAATCGAGAATTTGAATCTGAAGGCAGAGCAAGAAATGATTGAGGTCTGAGGAGGAGCGAGATAGGGTTTACAGCGTTTCACAACGTGAGGAAGAGTGAGAACGATCGCAAGTGATTTCTATTTGGGAAAGTATGAGGAGCCAATGGAATATTTGTACAATGTGTACAATGGAGGTTTAGGGACTATTAGAGATATAATCATTAGTGTTACTTTTTCCCATCAGCTGAAACTTTTGGGATGAGTGGTATCATGACATGGTATTAGAGCTCTAGATCCGAAAGGTCAAAAGTTCGATCCTTGGTGAATCCAAAAATCAGTTTAAGCTTTTGGGAAGATGTTTATTATCCCTAGTACTCGGATGGTTATTTTAGATAGTATGTGGGATGTTCATTTTGTAACTCAATAGCCCATTGTACACATTGTACAAATAGTCTATTGTCTCCCTAGCGAGACTCTTTCTATTTACCCTTCATATTTGTTTATTTGGGAGTGACTTTTAAATTTTAATTGACAATAGGTAACACTTTTGGGAAGTTTTTTAAAAATTAAATATATTTACTAACATTTATAAATAAATGTTACTTAATATTTAATTTTATGACTATTACTAACATTTTAACAAATGTTAAAAGAAAAATGTTACTAAATCTTTAAAATGTAGTAGTGATAAACATGAACAACTTAAGCCCATTGAAAAACCTATATATATATATATATATATATATATATAAGTTTCAAAGTCCAGATATAATCAAATTTAGAACAAATGTGGAAGCAGACATTGATGAGTTAAAAGAAAAACTTAAGTCCATAAGTTTAGAAAAAACAGCTGTTAATACAGTAGAAATCAACAAAATGACACACAAGAATCAGTATTATCCAAAACTAAGAAATTATTATCCAAGACCAACCCCGGCTGACATAAGCCTTGAAGAAAGAACACAGCTAGTACAAAATAGTTTTACCGGATCCGAATTAGTAGAATGAAATTTAGATGGGTTAAGTGAACAAGCCATTTTAGATCTAATGTGTAGTATGACTATGGCAGCAACTGCTTATAAGGCAAAATGAGCTACTGATAGAGAAGCAGCAGTCATGATCACACAAGGGTTCACGGGATAATTAAAAGGATGGTGGGATAACTTTTTAACTATACCAGAAAGAGAATTAATCCTAAGTAGTATAAAACCAGAAGACCAATCACAAGATGCCACATCAACCTTAATTTTTACAATTATAAAAAACTTTCTAGGAGACCCAAATATTTTTAAAGATAGAATAGGAACCCAACTAATGAACTTACGATGCCCTACAATGTCTGACTATCGATGGTATAAAGATATTTTTATTTCTAAAGTTATGATGAGAGATGATGCAGCAGCCCCTTTTTGGAAAGAAAGATTCATAGCTACCCTACCCAAACTCTTTTCAAAAAAGGTTTTACAAAAACTACAATCTTTATTTGGTACTCAAATACCATATGAAGGCCTAACTTTTGGCCAAATACATAATATAGAGTACAAATCGGAGTAGAAATATGCACTGACACTAGATTACAAGAGAAAATGCGAAGAGAGAATATGAGCAATAAACGAGAATTAGGAAACTTTTGTCAACAATATGGCATTACAACTGAAAAAACACCTAGCAATCAAAATAGAGTCATTAAGAAAAGAAATACAAAAACTTTTGGGAATAGGTACAGGTATCAATCGAAAGAATCTTATACAACAGGAAATAAGCCAAAAGAAAATTACAGGAAAAAACAAAAGTGGAATAATCAAAAGAAAAGTAATAAGAAATAAATAGTTTGTTGGAAGTGTAAAAAACCAGGTCATTATGCCAATAACTGCAAAACAGAAGAAAAAATAAACAAAATCAGTAATGAAGAAGTAAGAAAAGCTTTAGCGGCTATATTAATTGACAGTGAATCAGAGAGCGAAACGGAAAAAGAATATTCTTCTGATGATTCAGAAAATTTTATTCAGCAATTAGATATACCATCTTCTTCTGAGTCTTCTGAAATAGAGGAAGATTCGTGTCTAGGACCAGGAATATGTAACTGTGATAGTTGTGTAAAATCCTTAAATGTAATTACGAGAACAACGAGGGAACAAACAAACACTCTAATTTCTATAATAGATAAATTAGGAGATTCTCCCTTAAAAAGATGAATTCTTATTTCAATTAAATGATCTGATTAGGAAAAAAGAAAAATCTAAAGAAGAAATAAGGCCAGTAGAAATTAAGGAAATATATAATAGGTTTAGAATACCTAAAGAAGAAACTTCTTTAAAACATTTACATAAAGAGATAAAAATGTTAAAATCCAAAATTTCTAAATTGAAACAACAAAATATATCTCTTGATTATAGAATACTAAAATTAGACGAAAACATAGTAAGATTACAAAAAGGAAAAGAAAAATTAGAATCAATAGAAGAAGAAGAAGAAGAAATTATAAATCCCAGTAATTATATTAATGATGAATTATCATTATTAATTAACCAAAAATGGTATACCCCTATAGTCATAATAATCGAAACAGAGAAATTTGAGTTTATAGCTATGATAGACTCAGGAGCAGATATAAATTGTATCCAAGAAGGATTAATACCTACTAAGTACTATGAAAAAATAACTGAAACTATTGTCAAAGCAGAAAATGACAAAATGACTATAAACTATAAGACTTCTAAAGCAAAAATTTGTAAAGGAAGTGTATGCTTTTCAACTACCTTTTTCTTAGCAAAAAAGAATATCTTAACAAGTTATATTAGGAAACCCCTTTACTCTAGTATTATACCCTTTTTACGGTAGATGTAGATGGTGTAACCACCTATTGTATACCAAACCAACCTATTCTATTCGAATTTATACAAAAACCAAAAAGGAAAGAACTAAATTTACTACAACAAATGGCTACTTCACAAATCAATATAATAGAAAGAAAAAAGAAACAAGTTAGTTCCTGAACAAAGAAATTGTATATAAAAAAATAGAACAACAATTAGAAAGTCAAAAAATTCATAGACTCTAATAAAAGGGATAGAAGACAAGATAAAAAGGGACTTGTGTAGCCTAAACCCAAAAACTTTTCATCATAGAAAGTTACATGAAATATCTTTATCCTATGAAGATGACTTTAATGAAAAAGATATCCCCACTAAAGCCAAACCAATACAAATGAACAAAGAGTTATTGACATATCATAAAAAAGAAATCCAGGAATACTTAGATAAAGGACTAATCAGGCCATCAAAATCTCTTTGGAGTTGCACATGGTTCTATATAATGAAAGCTTCAGAAATCGAAAGAGGAGCTCCAAGGTTAGTAATTAATTATAAGCCTTTAAATAAAGCCTTAAAATGGATAAGATATCCCTTACCAAATAAAAATGACTTAATTAAAAGACTAAGTAAGGTTACTATATTCTCTAAATTTGATTTAAAATCCGAATATTACCAAATCTCAGTGAAAGAAGAAGACCGATATAAAACAACTTTTATATATATTACCCTTTGGACATTATGAATGGAATATAATGCCATAAGGATTAAAAAATGCACCAAGTGAATTTCAAGAAATTATGAATAATATTTTTTTATGCATATGTAGATTTTACCATGGTCTACCTAGATGATGTTCTTGTATATTCTAAAGGAATAAACCAATATATTCAACACCTAGAAAAATTTATTAATATTATAAAAGAAAATGGTCTTGTCCTATCTGAAAAGAAAATGAACACAATCTTTTCATTATAAATATTATAAATATTATAAATTGACTTAAAAGATGTTAGGACTTAGAAGTACTATAAAAATTTGTAATGTCCTAGTGGCTTGGGTCAATACATGATAAACCGAACCTATTGGATTCGATTTATGTCTTTTAGTTCATTGCTTATAAATTAAATTTAACCAATTAGATTTACTAAGAGAGAAAAAACATAAATTTAAACAATCTTTTTCGATTTACTATTTTATTCACGTGCATGTAAATCGAATAATCTCATTTGAATTAATCTCATTCCCCGATTTACTATGGAAGTCACCATGCAGTATAAATTGAATCAGTTCTATACGATTTGTATGTAATCTTAGTTATTCGACTAACACTAATTCAATTTACTAGTTAAAATGTTAAATCGTAGCTGTGTCAATTTATATAGTAATTCGACTAACACTAATTCAATTTACTAGTTAAAATGTTAAATCGAAGGTAGCTGTGTCGATTTATATAGATATATAAATTAGAATATGTACGTAACGCTTTTTAATTTGGGGATCTACGTAAATTTATTCTTCACTTGGTTTATTTATGTTTTTTTTTTTTTGAGAAAAACATAATTGAAAAAAAAAACAAATATATTCTTTTTATTAAGTTTAAAAGGCCTAAAATGCTATTTTTAGGATCGAAGTTCTGTATTTAAAAATAAAATTTTATTATAAAAGATTAAAATACTATTTTTGTGTTGATTATAAAAGGAGAAAATATTTTTTAAAATTAATTATATAAAGAACAAAATATTCTTTTAGAATAATTAAGATTGATTAATTTGTATTATAAAATAGAAATCTAAATTTAGTATTAAAAAGACTAACATATACCATGTAAGTTAATTTTGAAAAGATGAAAATTTTCTTTTAGAATGAAGGTTGTTTAATTGTACTAGCTAGACATTAGAAATTTGTGTTTGATTATAAAAAAATTTAAAATACAAGTTTGGTTAATTTATTAAACTAAAATACCCCATTCAAGATTAATTTAAGAGACTTAAATGCCTTTTAAAACTAATATTCTTTAATTAATTTCATTTTAGAAAGACTAAAACACCCCATTTAGGATTAATTTTAATGATAAACCACAAAAATTGTATACAAAAGTTTATATTGCTCAACAAAAAACTTTAAAAATTATAAATGACAAATATATGATCAAACATTTCCATTATTAAAATTTAGTGATTTTATTCCAAATAAACTTTTTTTTTTTGTGAAAAACTGAAAAAGAAGTCTTGTGATCAAAGCTTGCTATGATATTTGCATGCAATTCTAAATACTTATCTAAATATTTAGACAAAAATTTGGATATAAGTATTTTATTTGCTAAATACAAAATCGGTTTTTGTTGCTTGTTAAAATTAAAAAAGATATGTTTGTTCGTTGGTTTTCGTCACATATATTTTGTTGTCACGTTTTTTATTTTTTCGAAGTCTTATTTGTTTTGCGTTATTTTTTGGTTATTTTTGCCAATAAAATTAAAATTTAAATATGATTTTGTTAATTTATCCCAATATAAAGACTAAAAATGTACTTTTTTTAGAGTTAAAGTTGTTTAATTGAATTAAAAAATAAAAATTTGAATTTCATTACAAAAGTAGTAGATACCGGCGGTTTCAAGAAATGTTGTTTTTTTTTTAAAATTAAAAATGTTATTTGTACACTAAAATCAATCACTAAAATTAGTTATTAATGTATTTATATATAAATACATATATGATTTAATTTATTTTTAATATGTATTTATATTCTAATATGTATATTGTACTGATGATTAATTTTAAAAGTTAATTTTAGTGTACATGTAGCATAATCGTTATAAACATATTCTATTTGTAGAGGTATATATAACCAAATAACCTAATACCACTATAAGAAAAACACCCATTCAGGTACATACACTTGAAAAGTGTAGCCAAAAGTGAAAAAAAAAATGATGTCTTAGGCTAAGTCTACGCTTTTCGGGCTACGGAGATGCTTTAGTGGGGATGCCTATTCGGCCGTTGTCTATTCTCAAAGGCTACGCTTTTCTGCGCTTTTGGCGTTTGGGAATAGGGTGCGCTTTTCAAGTGATGCTGTCCAGGACCAGAGGCTACGCTTTTCAGCTTCCATTTTTACCAGAATAGGCTACACTTTTCAACGCTACTGCATCACCTATAAAGCGTAGCCACATTGTATACCATAGCTACTCTATATAAGTGTAGCCTTAGGTCCCTCATTTTTTTAAATTTTCTATATATATATATATATTCTAATAATCTTTTTTTTTTTTAAATGTGTACCCATAGATATCAACATACGGCTACACTTTATAAGTGATTTCTATAATACCTAAGGTTACACTTTTTAAATGATACCACAATTGTGTTTCCTTTTTTTCTTATAAAAAGGCAACACAAAAAAAAATGTAGCCTATTCTTAAAAAAAGTGTGGCTGAATGAGTATTTTTCTTGTAGTGTACTGAACATATTTGAACTACTATATATGCTACTTTAATGTGTAACATAAGTTATGAGTAGAACAATACACAATATTATATATGAAATTGAATTTTATTCTGTATTTGCTACAACGCAAGATGACATGTTTTTTCTATAAGGTTAATTTTATTATATTCAAGATTGTACCGCGTATAATAACATATTAAAAATTATACAAGAAAGTAACATTAAGTATTATATCATTAATTACATGAGACACTTCAAACACACGACAACATATATAAAAAACTAGAAACATAATACTCCAAGCCTTGTACTATCATACCTAATATATACTTTTTGGCTCTTTCTTAAATGGAACCTCGTGAAGGTGCTTATAGCTGTATTTAGACTAAAATGCAACCCAAATATTGGTATGTGTCATGTTCCTCAATTGAAAAGAATTTGATATATTTTTTACCAACAATTACAAATTTTGAAATTGAATCTTCACATCAAGAATTAACTTTAGACATCTTTGTCTAAGTTTTTACTCATCTAATAATATTCTATATGGGCCAATCAGAACCATATTTTGGAGTAAAAGAAAATTATTAAAAAATAACATAGTTGTATATATGCAAAGACATATAACTATGCGCATCATATGGCCACGCTGCGGAGAACAACGGTTTCAATAGTAAGACCAGGACCAAATCCAAAAAGCACACCCCAATCAAGTCCTTCTCCAGTGGTTTTAAGTCCATTTTCAAGAGACTTCTTCCTCATCAAATCCATAATGAAGAACACACATGCACTTGACATGTTACCGTAATTACTAAGCACATCTCTGGTGGCTTTCATCTTCTCTGGTTTCAAATTCACCTTCTGTTCAACCTGGTCCAAAATTGCACGTCCACCAGGGTGTGCAATCCAAAATATTGAGTTATAATCAGATATACCCAAGGGATCAAAAGCTTTACTGAGTGCTTCGTTGATATTTTGCGAAATAATATCAGGGACACTCTTGTTAAGATAGAATGTAAGCCCAACTTCACGAAGGAGACCACCGATGGCTCCATGGCTGCCAGGGACAAGTTTTTGATCAGTCGAAACAAGCTCAAAGATAGGCTTCTCAACCTCTGGCACAGGATCAGAACCAATGATAATCGCAGCAGCTCCATCTGCAAACAATGCTTGCCCTACAAGACTATCCATGTCTGTCTCACTAGGACCACGGAAAGTGACTGCAGTATTCTCAGAACAAACGATAAGCACACGAGCATCCTTGTTGTTTTCAGCCAAGTCCTTAGCCAAGCGAAGGACAGTGCCGCCAGCGAAGCAACCTTGGTGGTACATCATGTACCTCTTGACGCATGGGTCGAGTCCTAAGAGTACGATGAGTTCGTAATCAACGCCAGGTAACGCAACGCCGCTGGTGGTACAAAAGATCAAATGCGTGATCTTAGACATTGGCTGGCCCCATTCCTTGATGGCCTTGGTTGCAGCCTCTTTTCCAACCCTTGGTACCTCCCTGATCATCATATCTTCCCTTGCATCCAACGATGGTGCCTTGTATGCGCACATGTTGGGATTCTCTTTTAATATCTCTTCTGTTAAGTACATATGTCTGTTCTTGATCATTGTCCTCTCACCTAAAATGATATGTAATTCACATCCATCAGTACTTTTTTTCAAATTTAAAACATCATCCACTTATATATAAGAAAAAATTGGGTTTTGACATTTTAAATTCCGTTCAGTTCGCATATCAAACCTTTCAAGTTATTCATGTAGTGATTTAATTTAAACTTTCAGGTTTGATTTTAATAGTTTATCTAAATTTAATTATAGATATAATGTATTAAATCTAATTATATATGAGTAAATAAATGAGTATGTGAAAGATAAAGAAAGTATATATGACCAAAATAAATTTGTTTATGTTTAGAAACATAGGAAAATAGTAACTTGTTAAGTAGTTATTGTTATTACTATGAGTTGGATATATATCATATTATGGTACACGGTATAATATGTTAATTGTTGTGTATCAATAATTAATATGAAAGTAAAATAATAAATTTTAGGTTGATAAATATTAAATTAAATAACATTAAAATATTTGATATCAATACTTACAAATACGTTGAAATTTTTTCTTTAAGTCGGTCATGTGTTCGCTATTGGTTACTCTAAAATAATAATCTGCATATGTACTCTGATCAATACAATTTGCTGGATTTGCTGTGCCAATCGCCAACACGGTTGCTGGGCCTTCTGCCCTTTGTTGAACCTTGCGGATGTCATTCACAGCCACCATGTTTTCTTAGCTAAGCTTTTTGGGATAGCAATAAGCTCAGATATATATGTTCTTTGGAATAACAAATGTATTTTGATTTGATGAACACTTAGACAGGGGTGGGGGGATATTTATATGCTTGAGAGTAGGGGCATATGTGGAATTAAATAGAAAGCGTGCTCAAACGGTCAGCAGTGCTCGAAAACGATGTTCTCTGACTTCTTAGTTGTTCTACTTTGACTTTGGTTTATTTTTATTTTGTGTTTGGTAGAATATAGTAGTATTTTTATTTCTCGTATTTGTTTTTTTATGGCAATCAACTTTGATTCCGTTTGTTAGGAATATCGTAGTTTTGGGCATATGCTAGGTGCATGCAGTAGGTAGCTGGGCACTCGTGCTTGTCATTACCATTATATGCATGTCATGTTGAAATTTAATCTCTCGAATTAAAAATGTTTGTGTGTTACTTATTAACTAGTGGTACTTAATTAATTATTGTATATTTATAGTTAAGTGATCTTATTATTTCAGAAATACTAATTATTTTTTGAATTTTAGTTTTTAGTCCCTTCTTTGAATTTAATAATATATTATTTTAATTTTTTATACCCACTTTTACAGTAATAATTATTTAAAAAATTAAAAAAATTATTTGATTTTATTTTTTCTTTCTTTTAAAAACTGAATAAAGAACAATTTTTAAAGAAAATCTAATTGTACTGTTATTATTTTAATAAGAATTTCAACATTCAAAACGATGTATACTTTGACTGGGTGTCTGAAGAGTATGGTGGATGACACTGGAGTTTACCACCATATATATGTTTGGTATTAATTAATTAGTCTTGCTTGAATAAGTTAAACAATAATATAATTAATTATATTATTTTATATACTACTACATACTATATATAAAGTATTTAATATATGTATTAAATTCATTATTTTTTATTTTTAAAAATTAAAAATTCATTTGCTGATTAAAATTAATGAATATACTTGTCACCAGTTAATTAGGATATGTAAAAAGGGTATATAATACCCTCAAACTAATTGGGTATCGAAGAAATCACCTATATAATTTTTATTACTGGTCACTCTCTCATCATTTTATCAATGGAAAATATATTTTCATAAAATAACTATTGCGATTCACAACTTATAAACTTGTAACAGTAAAACTGTAGACTATATATATATATATTTGAATAATGAAAATTATATATAAAATGATAACATACATCACTTACGAATATACAATAAGTACTAGTTAGTTAATTAATAAATAAACACAAACATTTTGCTTCGAAAAGATTTCAGCATGACATGGATAAATGGTACTAACGAAGCACGTGATGCCCAACTGCCTACTGCATCTGTTCAAGTAGCCGTCACATATAAAACAATAAAACAACGAAGAAGTCAGAATACATCTGCTGACGGTTTGAATCCAGGAACATTATTACGAGTTTACTACACTTTGAGTTGTTGAGCACGTTTTATATATATTATGTTCCAATAACTCCTCCACTATAATTCCACTTATGCCCCTAATCTGATGCATATAAATATCCCCCCTCTCCGTGCCTAATTCTTCACCAAAATACCAAACACATAGCTAATAAGCTTTGCTATCCCAAAGAACATAGCCAAGCTTTGCTATCCAAAAAACACTTCTAAGAAAAGATGGTGTCTGTGAGTGAGATCCGCAACATTCAAAGGGCAGAAGGCCCTGCAACTGTATTGGCGATTGGCACGGCAAATCCATCAAATTGTGTTGATCAGAGTACATATGCTGATTACTATTTCAGAGTAACTAATAGCGAGCACATGACTGATCTCAAGAAGAAATTTCAGCGTATTTGTATGTATTTTTATTAAGTGTTTTTAGTTTTATTTTGTTTAATATTTATTAAAAAAATTATTATTTTACTTTTATATTAATTAAAATAAAAAATTAAAATATTATACAACATATCATATTCACCGTTTGATATTAATAGTAATAACTACTTAATAATAACATTATTTTTATAATTACAAATTTGGATAAACTATATATTCAAATGGTACTTAAAGATTTAAGTCACTACGAAAATAACTCAAGAATAACATTATTGCTATATATTTCATTTTCTAGACTTTATCAAAGGTAATGATGGATGCAAATTACAATTTATTATTTCAGGTGAAAGAACACAGATAAAAAACAGACATATGTACTTAACGGAAGAAATACTGAAAGAGAATCCTAACATGTGTGCATACAAGGCACCGTCGTTGGATGCAAGGGAAGATATGATGATCAGGGAGGTACCAAGAGTTGGAAAAGAGGCTGCAACCAAGGCCATCAAAGAATGGGGACAGCCAATGTCTAAAATCACACATTTGATCTTCTGCACCACCAGCGGTGTTGCGTTGCCTGGCGTTGATTATGAACTCATCGTACTCTTAGGACTCGACCCATGCGTCAAGAGGTATATGATGTACCACCAAGGCTGCTTCGCTGGCGGCACTGTTCTTCGTTTGGCTAAGGACTTGGCTGAAAACAACAAGGATGCTCGTGTTCTTATCGTTTGTTCTGAGAATACGGCAGTGACATTCCGTGGTCCTAGTGAGACAGACATGGATAGTCTTGTAGGACAAGCATTGTTTGCGGATGGAGCTGCTGCGATTATCATTGGTTCTGATCCTGTGCCAGAGGTTGAGAAGCCTATCTTTGAGATTGTTTCGACCGATCAAAAACTTGTCCCTGGCAGCCATGGAGCTATCGGTGGTCTCCTTCGTGAAGTTGGACTTACATTCTATCTTAACAAGAGTGTTCCTGATATTATTTCGCAAAATATTAATGACGCACTCAGTAAAGCTTTTGATCCATTGGGTATATCTGATTATAACTCAATATTTTGGATTGCACATCCTGGTGGACGTGCAATTTTGGACCAGGTTGAACAGAAGGTGAACTTGAAACCAGAAAAAATGAAAGCTACTAGAGATGTGCTTAGCAATTATGGTAATATGTCAAGTGCATGTGTGTTCTTCATCATGGATTTGATGAGGAAGAAGTCTCTTGAAGAAGGACTTAAAACCACCGGTGAAGGACTTGATTGGGGTGTGCTTTTTGGCTTTGGTCCTGGTCTCACCATTGAAACTGTTGTTCTTCGCAGTGTGACCATCTGATATACTTAATTATATATCTATCTCTGCAAATATATGATTGTGTTATTTTTTAATAGTTTTTTTTTTTTGCTCCAAAATAAGGTCTAGATTGGCCCATATATTATTAATTGAGAGAAAACTTAGGCAAAATTGTCTATAGTTATTTGTTTATGTGAAGATTCAACATCAAAATTTGTAACGGTTAGTAAAGTATAAATCAAATTCTTTTATTTTGAGCAACATGTCACATACCAATATATATTATGGTTGCATTTTCATCTAAAAACAATTATAAGCACCTTCGTATGAGGTTCCATTTATAATAAAGTAAAAAAATATTAGCTATGATAGTATAAGGCTTGATAGTATTATGTTTGCAATTTTTATATTATTGTGTGCCGTAATATCCCATATAATTACCCCCAACCCCTGCCTCTGCTCCATCTTTTCTTACCCTTACATCTACCGAACTCATTTTACATTTTGTCATCCCTAATTATTGCAAAGCTGCAAATTCGCAGATCGGATGATGTTGTCTTCAATTTGGAAGACATTATTGTTATTGGTTGTTGTTGCTGCTAGTGGCTATGGTGGGATTCACGGCAGCAACACTACTAATGATATAGAGGCAAAGATAGCAATGAGACTGCTAACTAGTGTATGAAAAGAAATAAAAAACAAAAATGGTATACTTTTTTGATTTTATGAAATATGAATTGGTATATATAATAGTAATCAAATTTAGAGAGACTAACGATATTATGATCCGATTTGGATCGTAAGTGGTACTTAATAGGAGGTATCTCTTAACAAGACTATTAGTAATTAATTTACTCTAGCTTCTTTTTATAAAATAACAAGAGGCAAAATAAAGCTATTTATTTTTAACGACCCCCAATGTCTTCCATGTTTCCAGGTATATTGCAAACAAACTGCAGGCGAAAATTGGCGTTGAAATTAATGTAGTTCCATTAGCAAATTTGATGTACTTATTTGATTCAATAAAATTTTGGGAGATTAATTTGATTTATATGTGAATTTTTTTTCTCTCATAATATTTTTTAATTTGGCAGACTCAACAGCAAATAAATTTTTAATTCAGTGAGAAGCAAAAGCAAACAAATTCTAAAAGAAGTTCACAGATTCAACCTTTCTTCTTTGCACCATTAACAAACTTTCATTATTATTATTATTATTATTATTATTATTATTATTATTATTTAGACTCTACAATTAATATTATTTTATTTTTCTCTCTTCGGCCAACCACCCCCCAATTTCTTCCATTTTTCAAGGTATTACAAACAAAATGCAGGCGAAATCTGGGGTTGGAATTAGTGTAAGTCACGTTAGCAAATTTGATGTACTAGTTTGACTCAATAAAATTTTGGGAGATCAATTTGATTTACATGTAAATTTTTTTTTTACGATATTTTTTAAATCGACTGACTAATTAAGACTAATTCACTATAGATTGGAGTTTCATTTAAAAGTTTGTTATTGGTCAATAGATCATTACAAGTATAAGGCGAAATTCAAACTTTTGACACTTATTTAGACAGATGAATAAGCTAAACACTCGACTAATAATCCAAGTTGGTTTTTACAAGTATAATTTGATAAGCTATTTTGACCATTCAGTCATAAAAAATTATATAATGTGTTGTTGCATTTACATTAATGTACTTGTTAATCTATTTTTTTTTCTAAAATTCAATGTGTCACTACAAGAAAAAAGGCCTACGGCCATGCTTTTTTTTGCTACGCTTTAAAAGCGTAGCCAAAAGTGGTCCATGGCCACGCTTTTATGAGGGTGGCGATAGAATAGAGATTTGGCCACATTTTTTTGCTACGCTTGAAAAGCGTGGCGAAAAGTGTCAATGGCCACACTTTTATGAGAGTGGCCATTGATGCGAGATTTGGTCACGTTTTTATTTGCCACGTTTAAAAAGCGTAGCCGTAGAGAGAAACCAGCACGCTTTCAAAGCGTAGCAATAGGGTTTTATTATTGCGGCGTTCCACAAGCGTAGCCATTTCCTACAAGCCTTTTGGCACGCTTCAAAAGCGTGGCCAAAAGGTTCCCAAAAAAAAAAGATGCTGAAATTAATTAAAAATGTTCCTTCTTCGTTTAAAGACTTAGAGAAAATAAGAAAAAGCCTCTCTTCTTCGTGCCCTGCCCTAACTCCTCCTTCAAAAGCCCCAATGCAATGACCACTCTCCATTGTGCCCTAACTCCTCGTCCTTCATTGCGCCTCGCCCTCACCGCTACGACGACACTCATCGTCCTTCATTGCCGCCGCTCCCTTCCGTCGCTGCAATTTGCCTCACGAAGAACCCGTAACCACGATGAAGAACCCCAATCGAAGAACCCCTAACCGAGACGAAGAGCCCCTAATAGCACTCTGCGAAGAACCTCGTCAGTTGCCGGCGCTCGCAATGTCTCCGTCGTCAGTCTTTGCTCTTTTCTTGCCACTCTCACCGTCAAGCTCACTGAGTCTCACCTCTCTCACGGCTGGTCTCGCCGTCGACCTCTCTCTATCTCTCCGGTATATCGCTTTCCTTACGGGTGTTTCAGACTCAAGTTCATCGCGCTCTGCCACCGTCGCTGCTCTGTCGCGCTCTATCGCAAGCTCTGCTTCGGCCATCAATGCTTCCTTCACTGTGAGTTGGTCCCTGGGCAGGTGGTGGTAGGAATTTCAAGGTCCTTATGTAAGTGTCTTTTGCGTATTTATGCTTACAATTTATTAGTAAGAAAATAATTTGAATCTCTTACATGAAATTATGATTAGGAGGTGCTATACTGTTACTATGAGTTTTTCATTACTTATCCCGTTTTCATAGCCATTAATAAAAATCTGAAAGATAGCCTTAATGAGAGTTGTCTTCTGCATTTAGTGTTGTCTTCCATTTGGGTGCTGATTGTACTTTTCTGTGTTGGTGGCATTGAGCTATTGTCTTCATATACGAGTGTTTCATTTATATCATAATTAGTAATACAACTCTAAATCTTTGAAGTTTGGCTAATTATAATCCATAGAGCATGCTACAAATCATTTTTGTAAAACTCAGAAGAAAATTGAAAACCTGCATGCCTATTGAAAGTTGAAACCAAATTAATACTATTGTTTAACTCTTTCCTAGCAGTCAATAGCAGAAATAGGCATTTGGTTTAAATATGCATGTAATGTTACAAAGAATTTGATCCTTTTACTTTGATAGCTTAAATATGTATTGTTTTTACCTTCTTGACCAAACAGATTTTCATCTCTCTTAATGACTTTTAGTTTATAACTGTAAAATTGATGAGCAAACCAGAGAGTTTTAAGGAACTAAGACAGCGATGAAAGAAGGAAATACTTGCTATTTAATTCTTTGTTGATTGTCATTATCAATCTTATATTTGGTTTAATATTTCTTCAATGGCATAGAACTAATGTTATTTTTTGTGCCTTAAAATACTAGTAAAGTGACTATCATAGTACTAAATATGCTTCAGGGATTAGGCCAATTTTAAGGGCTAGGTTCTTGTCCCGGTCTATGTTTCACTTATTTTTTATTTCATGACTTCATAATAATAATAATAATAATAATAATAATAATAATAATAATAATAATAATAATAATAATAATAATAATAATAATAATAATAATAATAATAATAATATATTTCTGAAATTTCTTCTCACTCATCTTCTTATGTAGTTAATATCTTTGTTTCCCTGTTTCTGTGTTTCCACTCACTCACTTCACTTTCACACACACTCTTCTCTCTACTGTTTCTGTCACCACTCTTTAATTTTGCTCCATGAAACCGTTGTAACACTAAGCTTGCTCTTCATCATACAGTCACTCAAACCATGTCTTGTGACCCTTTTCAGTTTTGATCCTCAATCTCTACATAAATGTCAGTAATGTTTCCTATTCTTTTATTTCCCCTTTTTCAAGTGAAATTCCTGATGCATTCATAGCATTGCTTCTTTATTTTATTTTGTTTTCAGTATCTCAGGTGTGTTAATTCACCAAAGTTTGTAACTTTCTTTGTGATTCTCTGAGCTGTTATGTTTTCTGAGTGGCATTTTCTGCTGTTTGCTTTAATTTTGGAATTGGGGTTTGTCAATTATTCCATGACACTGAGTTGAAGTAATTAACTGGCCCTTTAAATTATTATTATTATTATTTTGAAAAAAATATTCTATTTTTTTGGGTGAGCTTGATTTATGTTGTTTGTGGTGTTTGGCTTGGATTTTGCTTGGTGTTTAAGGTTTTATAATGGGTTGGTGTGTGAGTGGACATGTTGCAGTTCATCCTGGTCTTTTATCTTTAATGTGAAGCCTTTTAGTTGTTTTCTATAAAGTTTGGTAAGATGTGTGAAACCGGCTTCTCTTTTTGTCTTTGCTATTTTGGTTGATTGGAACTATTGTAGAATTTTTCCGCCTTTATTTTATAGGGTTATTGTCCCAGTCTATGGCCAATAAGTTAATAACCCTATGCCTTTAATTTGACTGAGAATATTGTTTGTTGTATCCAGATTAAAGATGGTTCCTGCCTTTCTAATATGCAATGTGTGATGGATTCGAGAGCAGAAGGTTATGATCAAGTATGCTTCTTTCCTGAAACTCTATTCGGTGATCACTCTTGCCTATCATGAAAGCCGGTGTATTTTAAGTTCATCAGTGCAATTTGTAGCTTTTTATCTGTCTGTTTTCAAGATCTGGAGCTTATTATTAGGTTAAATTTGGTTTGATTACGACTGGTGCATCTCTTTGGGTGCAAGGAGTTGTGGTGGAGAGCCAAGGATCCAAGCAGAAAGTGGAATTAAAAGTCAACAAAATAATATTGGTTACTCTTCCCTCATTCTCAATCAAATTGGTCATTAATTCATTATTTTGCTCTCATAGAATTTCAGCATCTTGCCTATATTATTCAGCCAAAATGTTGTATAGACATCTCCCCTATTATATATCGGCATTGTAACTGCTGTTTGTTATTTTCAAACTTAATGCTGTTTTCACTGCTCTTATCATTATTATTCCTTGAAGCAAAAGAGCAACCTTTGATCTTCTTGTGACTTGCTCTATGACCCCCAAGAGCTTGGTATGAATGGAAGATCTTGTTGCAGGTTGTACACTCAAACTTTCCTCTCTTGTGATTATGAGAAGAACTGCTCTTGTGATTTTCATTTTTGTAGAATTTAGTGATTGTCATTGTGATTGTAAATTGTCATTATCTTGTCATTACACCAAAGGATTCGCAGGTATTAGGATTCAGCTGTACAATATATTGAATTATATAACATTTTGGCATTTTTTCATGCAACTAGTGTTAGTGTCAAGTGTGCCTGGAATTTATCACTTTTCTGTTTATGATTTGAAATGGTTTTGAATGTAATTTCCTTGAGGTAATTAGTGCGGAATTTCTAACCACAAACTAACCGGCAAGTGCACCGGGTCGTACCAAGTAATACCTCAGGTGAGTGAGAGTCGATCCCACGAGGATTGATGGACTAAGAAACAATGGTTATGTGATTTACTTAGTTAGACTAACAGAAAATGATGTTTGAGAGTTCAATTGCATTAATCAGTAAATTCAGAATATCAGAAAAGCAAGCAGTAAACAAGTAATGAATAATATATAGAGAAACAGTTAAGGTTTCAGAGATATCTATTTTTCGAATTGACTTTTCTTACTAAATATTTTAATCATGTAAGATTTAATTCATGGAAAACTATATGTGACTAAACTCTAATTCCTTAGACCTTTTTAGTCTCCTCTAAAATTCATCAACTGCCAATTTCTTGGTCACTTAATTCCAATTAGAGGGTGAAGTTCAATTCTAGTTTATATGCCACAGAAATCCTAATTACCCAAATATAAGAGGATTATATGTCACATATCCCGTTAAGTCCAGATAATTAGAAATTTAGGAGAATATGTTTTCAAGCTGTTGTTCAAGTAAAGAGCTTTTCCAAGTTATACAAGAACTCAATTAGAAAGAGGGTCATACTTCCGTTCCACCCAAATTCGTAAAATAAAGAACGAAAACAATTCTTGAATAATAAATCAGTACATGAATTAAAATAGAAAAGTAATAGTATCAATCCATACAATAGATAGAGCTCCTAACCTTAACAATGGAGGTTTAGTTGCTCATGGTTCAAAGAGAAAATAAGGATTCTGAAAAACTGTAAATCTGGAATGAGGTAGAAGAGAAGAGAGGAGTCCGAAGGACTGATTCTTTTCCCTTTTATATCTAATCCTAATTAATGTAAAATATATTTTCTAAAACTAAAATAATATCTTTTCCTAATTATAAATAAAATAAAATTAAATCAAAATTCATTAAACTTTCTGCGAAGCCTTGTACGAGGGATCATTGGATTCGTTCAGGTCCACGCTGAACTTGGAAGTCCTCAAGTTCAGCGTGGATGAGGTGCAGTTCTTCCTTTGGAGCTTTGGATCCACGCTGAACTTGGAAATTCTCAAGTTCAGCGTGGAATGGTTAGTACGCGTTCGTGGGAGCTTTCAAGTTCCACGCTGAACTTGGCAGGGGCCAAGTTCAACGTGGAGGAGGCAGAGGTTGCTGGAGAAGAAGTATGCATTATTATATATCGTTGGAAAGCCCTGGAAGTTAGCTTTCCAATGCCACTAGAATCGTGTCAATTGGATTTCTGTAGCTCAAGTTATTCATGTTTGAGTACAAGGAGGTCAGGATTGACAGCATCATTCGCTTTCTCCCTTTTCTACTACAAAACTCCGTCAAATCCATCCAAAAGCTACCTGAAATAAAGAAATCTGTGCACAACTCAAAGTAGAATCCATAGTGGCTAAAAGATATTTAAATTTTGATTAAACTTAGAAATTTAAGTGCAAATTCACAAGGAAAAGATAGATAAGATGCTCACGCATCACAACACCAAACTTGAATTGTTGCTTGTCCTCAAGCAACCAAAATAAGTGCATGATTAAGATGTGAATTTGCATGAGAAGTGAGAGTTCAATTATGCTCAAGTCTATTCTTAAAGTGGGGTTTATCTCCTGCAATTCTGAACAGTTTTGGCATCTCACTCTCCTTTGAATCAGAGGACTATCACTGTCATTCGAAATTAGAATCCAGATTATATTATGAATTCTCTGATCTTTCTACTTCAGTTTAATCCTTGAACACAGCAAATTTATTTTAATTCTCTTTTCTTTGGTGCTTTGCACCTTGAGCCTAGCCGTGACTTTAAATGTTTTGTCTCAAGCTTCACTTGACACAAAAACACCACAAGTACTTAACTGGGGAACTCTCTTTAAGTTTTGATTTTTCTTTCAGTTACTCCCAGACAGTGGTGCTCAAAGCCTTGGGCATACTCTGCCAAATGCATTTGGTCTCAACTCTAAATATTCTGTCTCAAGGATTACTTGACACAAGAACACCACAAGCATATGACTAAGGAAAAAACTCTTTGAGCTTTTAATCATGTCTGACCTCCTTAGTCATTGATGCTCAGAGCCTTGGACCTTGCTTTTATTTTTCTTTTGCTGTTTCTTTTGCTTTAAGGATTAAGCTTTCACTAATTTCAGAGAAGTCATAATAGTTCTCTAAATTCTTATTCCTTATACATAAACATCCTTTGATTCAAATTCAAATATGCACTATTCATGTCATTCATTCATAATCACAAATAATATCACCACATTTAAGTAAATAAGACTATTCTTTAATATAAACTCAATTTCTCATGCAATACATCACTTCTTTTCTTTTCTTGATTTCAAGCTCAGTGAGTAATACATGAGACACCCTTTCAGAATAAAAATCAAATAGCAAAATAAATAGTAAATTAAACTAGAACTTAGAAATTGAAATAACAATTGATCATGCAATAACAAAAACAAAACAGCAGAAAATCGGAATATAACATAATAAGAATGGGAGGAAATATAGAATGAAAGGAACTTAACCACCTCAGTTATCCTAGTGGCCATCTCATTCTTCTAGCTGTGCTCCTCCGTGGAGATTATTTGCCTCCCTTTGATGTCATTAAAATAAACAGAAAATCCACAAGCGAAGCGACAACACCAAACTTAAAAGTTTGCTTGTCCTCAAGCAAAGAAGAACTGAAAATAGAAAGGGACATAAAAAGACAGACGGAAGAGTAAAAATAAATATTAGTGTAAAAAATCAAATGATAAAAAGACAAGAGAGATTAAAATAATTAAAATATATATATATATATATATATATATATATATATATATAGTTTTTATTTTATTTTATTTTATTTTATTTTATTTTATTTTATATAATTTGTTTATTTTTTTTGTTTTTATTTTATTTATATATATAGAATGATTTATTTATTGATTGATTGATTTATTTATGTATATAAAAGGGGGGGGGGGGGACGTATATATATAAATATAGGGGGGAACGTGTGTGTGTGTATATATATATAAGGGTGGGGGGTGTGTATATATATATATATATATATATATATATATATATATATATATATATATATGTATGTTTATAAGAAAGAGGAGGGGGGATTGGTCAAAAGTAAAAAGATCTCTGAATGAGATTTGGTGATTGCATTGGGGATTTGGTAAAGCAACAATTGTTGATTGTGTGTGGAAGTTGCGAACAATAAGGATTTGGCGCCGAACTTGATGGCAGGGATGTTCATGTTTCGTTTGTGCTATTCATTCTCCACGCTGAACCTGAAAGGAGCCAAGTTCAGCGTGGATTTTTCTGAAGCAACTCCCTCATCGTACGCATGTATCCACGCTGAACTTGGGATGGACCAAGTTCAGCGTGAGATCTGGCCATAGTGCACGCTGTTTACGTCGTTTGTCACGCTGAACTTGAAATTTTCCAAGTTCAGCGTGGACTTGGCAGAGCCTCTCATCAAAATTGTACGCACACTCCACGTTGAACTTGGAAAATTCCAAATTCAGCGTGGAGCTGGCAGAATCACCCTTCTTTAGAGTGGGCGAAAATTTTTTTTTTTAAGTGTCCGATTCCTGTTTTAAAAATTCTGCATGATCAAACACACGTAAAACAAAGGAAAAACAGTAAAAATTCAATAAAAAAAATCAAATAAAGAATAAAATTACTACTACGAAAAATAGATTAAGGATACGAAATCATCGGGCTGCCTCCCCACAAGCGTTTCTTTAACGTCACTAGCTTGGCACTTGATTATTGAAGTTTCTTCCTCTTCTTCCAGTTGGTTAAAAGAAATGTCTCCAAGGGGGGAGAGGTGAAGATTAGTTCCCCCTGATATAAATTCCTCCTAACAATCTTTCTTTTATTGTGATTAGCTTGATTCACCTTTCTTGTTGGGGGTAGAGATTGGATTGTTTTTTGCTGACCTTTTCTTTTTCATGGTATTTTCTTCTGTTTCTTGGTCACAATCCACTTTTCATTGCTTTTCTTGGTTGCCTTCACTTCTTTGATTTCAAAATCTGGGTGTTGTGTGATAGTTAGAGTGTACCCTTCATCAAAAACTTCTTGAATTTGTGGTTCAATAAATTCACTATCTATGCCAGTTTCTACTTTATTGGAGTGTAGATTCCCATAACTGTCTTCATCCCTTACAACCTCTTTTGTTTCTGCATCTTCCTTCTTTGTTGGCACATCTTCCTCCTTTGTTTTTGCATCTTCCTCTTCTTTCATGTGTGAGGGTGGAAAGTACTCTAATTCATTGGAGTGTAAACTCCTTTGATTGATTTCCTCACTTACTTCTATAGGATCTTGTATTATATCTCTTGGGAAGGAGTTTGCTTGCTCTTCTTCCTGTGACTTGATAATCGACTGCACATGTTTCTCTACATTTTTGACACTCGTCTTTATATCATGTAAGAATTCTTTCATGAGAAGCTCAAGATCTGATGGTATTTGATATGAATAAGGAGATGGTGGCTCTTGATATGAATAAGAAGGAGATGATGGTTCTTGGTATGGATAGGGAGATAGTGGCTCTTGATATGGGTAGAAAGATGATGGTTCTTGATATGGATAGAGAGGTGGTGGTTCTTGGTATGAATATGGAGATGGTGGTTCTTGATAGTTGGGATATGGAGCATTGAAGTTTCTTTGGTTTTGACTTTGCCAACCAAAATTTGGGTAGTTCTCACATTCACAATAATAAGAATCACTCCCTGGGTGTGAGTAGTAACCCATGTGATCTCTCTCCATTATTTTCTCTTAGCACAAAACACCAAAAAGAATTAAACGCACAATGTGGTAAACAGGAAAGTAGAGAAGAAAAGAACAGAATTCTAAAAATTAAAATAAAAAAATTAAAATAAAACTAACTAGGAAATACCAAACTTAATTTCAGAAATTAAGAAAAATATTAGTACTATTTATTTAAATTTTTTTTCGAAAATAAATAAACAAAATTTTAATAAAATTAAAATTAAAACACCTAATCTAAGCAATCAAACAACTAATAGTTGTTAATCACAGTCAATCCTTGGCAACGGCACCAAAAACTTGGTGCGGAATTTCTAACCACAAACTAACCAGCAAGTGCACTGGGTCGTACCAAGTAATACCTCAGGTGAGTGAGAGTCGATCCCACGAGGATTGATGGACTAAGCAACAATGGTTATGTGATTTACTTAGTTAGACTAACAGAAAATGATGTTTGAGAGTTCAATTGCATTAATCAGTAAATTTAGAATATCAGAAAAGCAACCAGTAAACAAGTAATGAATAATATATGGAGAAACAGTTAAGGTTTCAGAGATATCTATTTTCCGAATTGACTTTTCTTACTAACTATTTTAATCATGAAAGATTTAATTCATGGCAAACTATATGTGACTAAACCCTAATTCCTTAGACCTTTTTAATCTCCTCTAAAATTCATCAACTGCCAATTTCTTGGTCACTTAATTCCAATTAGAGGGTGAAGTTCAATTCTAGTTTATATGCCACAGAAATCCTAATTACCCAAATATAAGAGGATTATATGTCACGTATCCCATTAAGTCCAGATAATTAGAAATTTAGGAGAATATGTTTTCAAGTTGTTGTTCAAGTAAAGAGCTTTTCCAAGTTATACAAGAACTCAATTAGAAAGAGGGTCATACTTCCGTTCCACCCAAATTCATAAAATAAAGAACGAAAACAATTCTTGAATAATAAATCAGTACATGAATTAAAATAGAAAAGTAATAGTATCAATTCATACAATAGATAGATCTCCTAACCTTAACAATGGAGGTTTAGTTGCTCATGGTTCAAAGAGAAAATAAGGATTCTGAAAAACTGTAAATCTGGAATGAGGTAGAAGAGAAGAGAGGAGTCCGAAAGACTGATTCTTTTCCCTTTTATATCTAATCCTAATTAATGTAAAATATATTTTCTAAAACTAAAATAATATCTTTTCCTAATTATAAATAAAATAAAATTAAATCAAAATTCATTAAACTTTCTGCGCAGCCTTGTACGAGGGATCATTGGATTCGTTCATGTCCACGCTGAACTTGGAAATCCTCAAGTTCAGCATGGATGAGGTGCAGTTCTTCCTTTGGAGCTTTGGATCCACGCTGAACTTGGAAATTCTCAAGTTCAGCGTGGAATGGTTAGTACGCGTTCGTGGGAGCTTTCAAGTTCCACGCTGAACTTGGCAAGGGCCAAGTTCAACGTGGAGGAGGCAGAGGTTGCTGGAGAAGAAGTATGCATTATTATATATCGTTGGAAAGCCCTGGAAGTTAGCTTTCCAATGCCACTGGAATCACATCAATTGGACCTCTGTAGCTCAAGTTATTCATGTTTAAGTGCAAGGAGGTCAGGATTGATAACATCATTCGCTTTCTCCCTTTTCTACTACAAAACTCCGTCAAATCCATCCAAATACTACCTGAAATAAATAGAATTGTGCACAACTCAAAGTAGAATCCATAGTGGCTAAAAGATATTTAAATTTTGATTAAACTTAGAAATTCAAGTGCAAATTCACAAGGAAAAGATAGATAAAATGCTCACGCATCAGTAACCTCCATATTCAAGAGGTTTTCCTTATTGCATCTTTACAAACGTACACAGTAATTTCTAGTAACAGACTTCCAGTCTCATGTATTTTCTTGCTTTTCAGGTTTGACTTAAAATTTTGTTTTACTTTATTACTCCTTTGTGCTGATTGGATATGGATAATTGTGTTTTCAAATTCTATTTCTCTTTGCTATTTTAGGTGAAAGCTGAGAGAAGATAGTCGTAAAATAGCTCCCTTGCCTTTTATAAACGGCAGAAGAAAAGTTAGTTCGGAGGGCGTGAGTGATGGACGATTCTATTATAGGAGAGAGAGTTGAGAATGTATATGAGAGAGGTGAAGGGAATTAAAAGAGGGAAGGAGGAATTTAGGCTGGGTAGGACCTTAGGAGAGTGGTAGCTTCTCTAATGCTACCTTGTTCTCTACTTTTTCTGTGTTTCATTCTTCAATTAATACACTCAGAGAGACTGGAATGGTATCACCCTAATGCCTTCCATAGTTCCACCTCCTCTGTTCTTTCTTCATGCTCACTTCAACTCTCTCCTCTATACTTCTGCTCTTTACATTTTCTGTCTTAATGCAATAATGAACCTTGTAGCCATTACTGGACAACAATTATTGACCAAAATTAAAAGGCATAGATTGATTTCAACGGTTCAACCAATTATTGTGCAATGGAATAAATTTTAAATTACTGAATTTGTAATCCTTAGATTTTAATTGAGCAGTACTTTATAAAGAGGAAATCGATAAATATCATGTATTGGTTTCCTTATAAATGCAGTTGCATGTTTTGGCATTGATACTTCTATCTCCTTCGTTTTCTCCTGATCTGTTGATTCAGCTATCAATGTTTAAGAAGAATTATGACCATCTTCCAAAAGATATATACTTTGGCAATTACAAAGATTCTGTACGTGGGATTCCAAACTACTTTCTGACTTACGAAAATGGTAAATCAGCTGCCTGTATACAAGATCATCTTCGTCCAAATGGTGCACACAGATGGGATAATTACATGAAATCCCCAAAGTATGTTATGTTGATTCTTTATATTTATGTCTCCCCTTGATGTTTTTTCACTTATGAGTTCCATGATGTTCTCCTGAATTATGCTAGTGAGATCAAGTTGGAGGAGGCAGCTGTTTTGCATTACACATTCTAAATTCTCATACCTCACTTTCAGACGTGATCGCTGTGGTTGCCCTACCAAAGAAGATGTAAAAAGATGCTTCATGTTGGAATTTGACAGATCTGTGAGTTCATGAACTCTGTTTCCACCTTATTATTTTACTTTCTTTTCTGTCCACTTAGCCATTTGGTTGAATATTGGGGAAAAAATGGATTTGTCTTACCCGTGCAGTATTTAATTAGATTACTATAGTTTGAACTTAAGGTTGACCAATCGTCACAGATTCTAGTTTCTAAAAAATAGGGAAAAAGGGTTTGGGCGTGGTGGGGACTGCTTTCCCAACTCATGAGTATTCATTATAGTGTTCATTATTTCCTCTGTAGAAAGTGCAATTACTCTCTGCTGCTACAAGGACAATAACACAGCCATGGCTGCTTCAGTTTCAACCATAGGAACTGTCAAAGGAACTCCAGTATGATACTTTTACCTTACTTTGTTTCTTTTAATTAATTCTATTCACTCAATTTATCACTTCTAGTTTCAAACTATGTATAAGATTCGGATAGTAATTGGATTGGATGCAGTGTGAATTAGTAATCAGTTATAGATACCAAATTAGATAATAATGATCATGCGGACTATGGATACATACATATCATTAATTTGTGAGTTATCAATATATTTAGATGTGGTTCATGATTTCTTGTATAGTTAAAAAAACTGGATTAGAGTTTTGAATAGAGTAGTAACTCTTAAATAATAAGAGAATAATGTAATTTTACATTGCAGGTGAGTTTGAATGGTTCTAGAGCTGTGGCTTCATCAGTTCCCAATTCATCAGCTTTCTTCGGAAGCAGCTTGAAGAAGGTTACATCAAGAATCCACAGCAGTAGCAAGGTTTCCTCCGGAAGCTTCAACATTGTAGCGATCGATGAGGACAAGCAGATAGATAAGGACAGATGGAAAGGGTTGGCCTATGATATCTCAGGTGACCAGCAAGACATCACAAGAGGGAAGGGTATTTTATAGTTTTTAGAGGATGTAGATAATGTAATAGTTGTTGGAATTGTAATGCATGTAATACAAATTCATGGGTAGTTGTTATCACTTTGATTTTTTATTAGAGCTTGTCATGTGATCAACCACTATATTTGGTGTACAAGTTTATGAAGGTTTTATATTGTTAATAGTAATTAAAATTGTTATGGAGGTTTTATATTATCTAAATTTTACATTATTTATGAATTTTGTTAGATTTTATTATGAAGATTGAAAAAAACAATTGAACTTGAACAAACTTATAGCCACGCTTTAAAAGGGTAGCTATTTCTGTACAGCAGCCACTTTTCGCCGCGCTTTAAAACGTAGCTATATCTCTAGCTATTGACACGCTTTAAAAGCGTAGCCATATCTCTAGCTACTGGCACACTTTAAAAGC